>NW_027423147.1:0-184722 GCF_048934315.1 Petromyzon marinus
GGGAGAGAGAGGGGGGCCGTGGGGAGAGAGAAGGGGGCCGTGGAGAGAGAGGGGGGCTGTGGGGAGAGAGAGGGGGGCCGTGGGGAGAGAGAGGGGGGCCGGGGGGAAAGAGAGGGGGGCCGGGAGCAGAGAGAGGGGGGCGGGGGCAGAGAGAGGGGGGCCGAGGGGATAGAGAGGAGGGCCGGGGTGAGAGAGAGGGGGGCCGGGGGGAGAGAGAGGGGGGCCGGGGGCAGAGAGAGGGGGGCCGGGGGCAGAGAGTGGGGGGCCGGGGGAAGAGAGAGGGGGGCCGGGGCGAGAGAGAGGGGGGCCGGGGAGAGAGAAAGGGGGGCCGGTGGGAGAGAAAGGGGGGCCGGGTGGAGAGAGAGGGGGGCCGGGGGGAGAGAGAGGGCGGCCGGGGGGAGAGAGAGGGGGGCCGGGGGGAGAGAGGGGGACCGGGGAGAGAGACAGGGGGGCTGGGGGAGAGAGAGGGGGGCCGGGGGCAGAGAGAGGGGGGGCGGGGGCAGAGAGAGGGGGGCCGGGGGCAGAGAGAGGGGGGCCGGGAAGAGAGAGAGGGGGGCCGGGGGGAGAGAGAGGGGGGCCGGGGGGAGAGAGAGGGTGGCCGGGGGGAGAGAGAGGGGAGCCGGCGGGAGAGAGAGGGGGACCGGCGAGAGAGAGATGGGGGCCAGGGGGAGAGAGAGGGGGGCCGGGGGGAGAGAGAGGGGGGCCGGGGGGAGAGAGAGGGGGGCCCGGGGGTAGAGAGAGGGGGGCCGGGGGTAGAGAGAGGGGGGCCGGGGGCAGAGAGAGGGGGGCCGGGGGGAGAGACAGGGGGGCCAGGGGCAGAGAGAGGGGGGCCGGGGGCAGAGAGAGGGGGGCCGATGGCAGAGAGAGGGGGGCCGTTGGTAGAGAGAGGGGGGCCGGGGGCAGAGAGAGGGGGGCCAGGGGGAGAGAGAGGTGGGCTGCGGGGAGAGAGAGGGGGCCGGGGGGAGAGAGAGGGGGGCCGGGGCGAGAGAGAGGGGGGGCCGGTGGGAGAGAGAGGGGGGCCGTGGGGATAGAGAAGGGGGCCGTGGAGAGAGAGAAGGGGGCCGTGGGGAGAGAGAGGGGGGCCGTGGGGAGAGAGAGGGGGGCCGTGGGGAGAGAGAGGAGGGCCGGGGGGAGAGAGAGGGGGGCTGGGGCCAGAGAGATGGGGGCCGGGGGAAGAGAGAGGGGGGCCGAGGGCAGAGAGAGGGGGGCCGGGGGCAGAGAGAGGGGGGCCGGGGGCAGAGAGAGGGGGGCCGGAGGGAGAGAGAGGGGGGCCGGGGGGAGAGAGAGGGGGGCCGGGGGGAGAGAGAGGGGGGCCGTGGGGAGAGAGAAGGGGGCCGTGGGGAGAGAGAGGGGAGCCGGGGGGAGAGAGAGGGGGGCCGGCGGGAGAGAGAGGGGGGCCGTGGGGAGAAAGAGGGGGGCCAGGGGGAGAGAGAGGGGGGCCGGTGGCAAAGAGAGGGGGGCCGTGGGGAGAGAGAGGGGGGCCGTGGGGAGAGAGAGAGGGGCCGTGGGGAGAGAGAGTGGGCCGTGGGGAGAGAGAAAGGGGCCGTGTGGAGAGAGAGGGGGCCGTGTGAAGAGAGAGGGGGGCCGGGGGGAGAGAGAGGGGGGCCGGGGGCAGAGAGAGGGGGGCCGGGGGAAGAGAGAGGAGGGCCGGGGGGATAGAGAGGGGGGCCAGGGGCAGAGAGAAGGGGGCCGGGGGGAGAGAGAGGGGGGCCGGGGGGAGAGAGAGGGGGGCCGGGGGGAGAGAGAGGGGGGCCGGGGCGAGAGAGAGGGGGGCCAGTGGAGAGAGAGGGGGGCCGTGGGGAGAGAGAAGGGGGCCGTGGAGAGAGAGGGGGGCCGTGGTGAGAGAGAGGGGGGCCGTGGGGAGAGAGAGGGGGGCCGTGGGCAGAGAGAGGGGGGCCGGGGGCAGAGAGAGGGGGGCCAGGGGGAGAGAGAGGGGGGCCGGGGGGAGAGAGAGGGGGGCCGGGGTAGAGAGAGGGGGGCCGTGGGGAGAGAGAGGGGGGCAGTGGGGAGAGAGAGGGGAGCCGGGGGGAGAGAGAGGGGGGCCGGTGGGAGAGAGAGGGGGGCCGTGGGGAGAAAGAGGGGGGCCGGGGGGAGAGAGAGGGGGGCCGGGGGGAAAGAGAGGGGGGCCGTGGGGAGAGAGCGGGGGGCCGTGGCGAGAGAGAGGGGGGCCGTGGGGAGAGAGAAAAGGGCCGTGTGGAGAGAGAGGGGGGGCCGTGTGAAGAGAGAGGGGGGCCGGGGGGAGAGAGAGGGGGCCGGTGGGATAGAGAGGGGGGCCGGGGGCAGAGAGATTGGGGCCGGGGGGAGAGAGAGGGGGGCCGGTGGGAGAGAGAGGGGGGCCGTGGGGAGAGAGAAGGGGGCCGTGGAGAGAGAGAGGGGGGCCGTGGGGAGAGAGAGGGGGGCCGTGGGGAGAGAGAGGGGGGCTGGGGAGAAAGAGAGGGGGGCCGGGAGCAGAGAGAGGGGGGCCGGGGGCAGAGAGAGGGGGGCCGAGGGCAGAGAGAGGGGGGCCGGGGGAAGAGAGAGGGGGGCCGGGGGCAGAGAGAGGAGGGCCGGGGGGAGAGAGAGGAGGGCCGGCGGGATAGAGAGGGGGGCCGGGGGGAGAGAGAGGGAGGCCGGGGGGAGAGAGAGGGGGGCCGGGGGCAGAGAGAGGGGGGCCGGGGGCAGAGAGAGGGGGGCCGAGGGCAGAGAGAGTGGGGCCGGGGGCAGAGAGAGGGGGGCCGGGGGCAGAGAGAGGGGGGCCGGGGGGAGAGAGAGGGGGGCCGGGGGGAGAGAGAGGGGGGCCGGGGGAGAGAGAGGGGGGCCGTGGGGAGAGAGACGGGGGCCGTGGGGAGAGAGAGGGGAGCCGGGGGGAGAGAGAGGGGGGCCGGCGGGAGAGAGAGAGGGGGCCGTGTGAAGAGAGAGGTGGGCCGGGGGCAGAGAGCAGCAGGCCTGGGGGAGAGAGAGGGGGCCGGGGGGATAGAGAGGGGGGCCGGGGGCAGAGAGAGGGGGGCCGGGGGGATCGAGAGGGGGGCCGGTGGGAGAGAGAGGGGGGCCATGGGGAGAGAGAAGGGGGCCGTGGAGAGAGAGAGGGGGGCCGTGGGGAGAGAGAGGGGGGCCGTGGGGAGAGCGAGGGGGGCCGGGGGGAGAGAGAGGGGGGCCGGGAGCAGAGAGAGGGGGGCCGGGGGCAGAGAGAGGGGGCCGAGGGCAGAGAGAGAGGGGCCGGGGGAAGAGAGAGGGGGGCCGGGGACAGAGAGAGGGGCGCCGGGGGGAGAGAGGGGAGGGCTGGGGGGAGAGAGAGGGGGGCCGGGGGGAGAGAGAGGGGGGCCGGGGGGAGAGAGAGGGGGGCCATGGGGAGAGAGAGGGGGGCCGTGGCGAGAGAGAGGGGGGCCGTGGGGAGAGAGAAAAGGGCCGTGTGGAGAGAGAGGGGGGGGCCGTGTGAAGAGAGAGGGGGGCCGGGGGGAGAGAGAGGGGGCCGGGGGGAGAGAGAGGGGGGCCATGGGGAGAGAGAGGGGGGCCGTGGGGAGAGAGAGGGGGGCCGTGGGGAGAGATAAAGGGCCGTGTGGAGAGAGAGAGGGGCCATGTGAAGAGAGAGGGGGGCCGGGGGGAGAGAGAGGGGGGCCGGGGGCAGAGAGAGGGGGGCCGGGGGAAGAGAGAGGGGGGCCGGGGGGATAGAGAGGGGGGCCAGGGGCAGAGAGAAGGGGGCCGGGGGGAGAGAGAGGGGGGCCGGGGGGAGAGAGAGGGGGGCCGGGGGGAGAGAGAGGGGGGCCGGGGCGAGAGAGAGGGGGGCCGTGGGGAGAGAGAAGGGGGCCGTGGAGAGAGAGGGGGGCCGTGGTGAGAGAGAGGGGGGCCGTGGGGAGAGAGAGGGGGCCGGGGGGAGAGAGAGGGGGGCCGGGGGCAGAGAGAGGGGGGCTGGGGGCAGAGAGAGGGGGGCCGAGGGCAGAGAGAGGGGGGCCGGGGGCAGAGAGAGGGGGGCCAGGGGGAGAGAGAGGGGGGCCGGGGGGAGAGAGAGGGGGGCTGGGGTAGAGAGAGGGGGGCCATGCGGAGAGAGAGGGGGGCCGTGGGGAGAGAGAGGGGAGCCAGGGGGAAAGAGAAGGGTCCGTGGGGAGAGAGAGGGGGGCCGTGGGGAGAGAGAGGGGGGCCGTGGGGAGAGAGAAAAGGGCCGTGTGGAGAGAGAGGGGGGGCCGTGTGAAGAGAGAGGGGGGCCGGGGGGAGAGAGAGGGGGCCGGGGGGATAGAGAGGGGGGCCGGGGGCAGAGAGAGGGGGGCCGGGGGGATAGAGAGGGGGGCCAGGGGCAGAGAGAAGGGGGCCGGGGGGAGAGAGAGGGGGGCCGGGGGGAGAGAGAGGGGGGCCGGGGGGAGAGAGAGGGGGGCCGGGGCGAGAGAGAGGGGGGCCGTGGGGAGAGAGAAGGGGGCCGTGGAGAGAGAGGGGGGCCGTGGTGAGAGAGAGGGGGGCCGTGGGGAGAGAGAGGGGGCCGGGGGGAGAGAGAGGGGGGCCGGGGGCAGAGAGAGGGGGGCTGGGGGCAGAGAGAGGGGGGCCGAGGGCAGAGAGAGGGGGGCCGGGGGCAGAGAGAGGGGGGCCAGGGGGAGAGAGAGGGGGGCCGGGGGGAGAGAGAGGGGGGCTGGGGTAGAGAGAGGGGGGCCATGCGGAGAGAGAGGGGGGCCGTGGGGAGAGAGAGGGGAGCCAGGGGGAAAGAGAAGGGTCCGTGGGGAGAGAGAGGGGGGCCGTGGGGAGAGAGAGGGGGGCCGTGGGGAGAGAGAAAAGGGCCGTGTGGAGAGAGAGGGGGGGCCGTGTGAAGAGAGAGGGGGGCCGGGGGGAGAGAGAGGGGGCCGGGGGGATAGAGAGGGGGGCCGGGGGCAGAGAGAGGGGGGCCGTGGGGAGAGAGAGGGGGGCCGTGGGGAGAGAGAGGGGGGCCGGGGGGAAAGAGAGGGGGGCCGGGAGCAGAGAGAGGGGGGCGGGGGCAGAGAGAGGGGGGCCGAGGGGATAGAGAGGGGGGCCGGGGGGAGAGAGAGGGGGGCCGGGGGGAGAGAGAGGGGGGCCGGGGGCAGAGAGAGGGGGGCCGGGGGCAGAGAGTGGGGGGCCGGGGGCAGAGAGAGGGGGGCCGGGGCGAGAGAGAGGGGGGCCGGGGAGAGAGAAAGGGGGGCCGGTGGGAGAGAAAGGGGGGCCGGGTGGAGAGAGAGGGGGGCCGGGGGGAGAGAGAGGGCGGCCGGGGGGAGAGAGAGGGGGGCCGGGGGGAGAGAGGGGGACCGGGGAGAGAGACAGGGGGGCTGGGGGAGAGAGAGGGGGGCCGGGGGCAGAGAGAGGGGGGGGGCAGAGAGAGGGGGGCCGGGGGCAGAGAGAGGGGGGCCGGGAAGAGAGAGAGGGGGGCCGGGGGGAGAGAGAGGGGGGCCGGGGGGAGAGAGAGGGTGGCCGGGGGGAGAGAGAGGGGAGCCGGCGGGAGAGAGAGGGGGACCGGCGGGAGAGAGATGGGGGCCAGGGGGAGAGAGAGGGGGGCCGGGGGGAGAGAGAGGGGGGCCGGGGGGAGAGAGAGGGGGGCCCGGGGGTAGAGAGAGGGGGGCCGGGGGTAGAGAGAGGGGGGCCGGGGGCAGAGAGAGGGGGGCCGGGGGGAGAGACAGGGGGGCCGGGGGCAGAGAGAGGGGGGCCGGGGGCAGAGAGAGGGGGGCCGATGGCAGAGAGAGGGGGGCCGTTGGTAGAGAGAGGGGGGCCGGGGGCAGAGAGAGGGGGGCCAGGGGGAGAGAGAGGTGGGCTGCGGGGAGAGAGAGGGGGCCGGGGGGAGAGAGAGGGGGGCCGGGGCGAGAGAGAGGGGGGGGCGGTGGGAGAGAGAGGGGGGCCGTGGGGATAGAGAAGGGGGCCGTGGAGAGAGAGAAGGGGGCCGTGGGGAGAGAGAGGGGGGCCGTGGGGAGAGAGAGGGGGGCCGTGGGGAGAGAGAGGAGGGCCGGGGGGAGAGAGAGGGGGGCCGAGGGCAGAGAGAGGGGGGCCGGGGGCAGAGAGAGGGGGGCCGGGGGCAGAGAGAGGGGGGGCGGGGGGAGAGAGAGGGGGGCCGGGGGGAGAGAGAGGGGGGCCGGGGGGAGAGAGAGGGGGGCCGGGGGGAGAGAGAGGGGGGCCGTGGGGAGAGAGAAGGGGGCCGTGGGGAGAGAGAGGGGAGCCGGGGGGAGAGAGAGGGGGGCCGGCGGGAGAGAGAGGGGGGCCGTGGGGAGAAAGAGGGGGGCCAGGTGGAGAGAGAGGGGGGCCGGTGGCAAAGAGAGGGGGGCCGTGGGGAGAGAGAGGGGGGCCGTGGGGAGAGAGAGGGGGGCCGTGGGGAGAGAGAGTGGGCCGTGGGGAGAGAGAAAGGGGCCGTGTGGAGAGAGAGGGGGCCGTGTGAAGAGAGAGGGGGGCCGGGGGGAGAGAGAGGGGGGCCGGGGGCAGAGAGAGGGTGGCCGGGGGAAGAGAGAGGAGGGCCGGGGGGATAGAGAGGGGGGCCAGGGGCAGAGAGAAGGGGGCCGGGGGGAGAGAGAGGGGGGCCGGTGGAGAGAGAGGGGGGCCGTGGGGAGAGAGAAGGGGGCCGTGGAGAGAGAGGGGGGCCGTGGTGAGAGAGAGGGGGGCCGTGGGGAGAGAGAGGGGGGCCGTGGGCAGAGAGAGGGGGGCCGGGGGCAGAGAGAGGGGGGCCAGGGGGAGAGAGAGGGGGGCCGGGGGGAGAGAGAGGGGGGCCGGGGTAGAGAGAGGGGGGCCGTGGGGAGAGAGAGGGGGGCAGTGGGGAGAGAGAGGGGAGCCGGGGGGAGAGAGAGGGGGGCCGGTGGGAGAGAGAGGGGGGCCGTGGGGAGAAAGAGGGGGGCCGGGGGGAGAGAGAGGGGGGCCGGGGGGAAAGAGAGGGGGGCCGGCGGGAGAGAGAGGGGGGCCGTGGGGAGAAAGAGGGGGGCCAGGTGGAGAGAGAGGGGGGCCGGTGGCAAAGAGAGGGGGGCCGTGGGGAGAGAGAGGGGGGCCGTGGGGAGAGAGAGGGGGGCCGTGGGGAGAGAGAGTGGGCCGTGGGGAGAGAGAAAGGGGCCGTGTGGAGAGAGAGGGGGCCGTGTGAAGAGAGAGGGGGGACGGGGGGAGAGAGAGGGGGGCCGGGGGCAGAGAGAGGGGGGCCGGGGGAAGAGAGAGGAGGGCCGGGGGGATAGAGAGGGGGGCCAGGGGCAGAGAGAAGGGGGCCGGGGGGAGAGAGAGGGGGGCCGGGGGGAGAGAGAGGGGGGCCGGGGGGAGAGAGAGGGGGGCCGGGGCGAGAGAGAGGGGGGCCGGTGGAGAGAGAGGGGGGCCGTGGGGAGAGAGAAGGGGGCCGTGGAGAGAGAGGGGGGCCGTGGTGAGAGAGAGGGGGGCCGTGGGGAGAGAGAGGGGGGCCGTGGGCAGAGAGAGGGGGGCCGGGGGCAGAGAGAGGGGGGCCAGGGGGAGAGAGAGGGGGGCCGGGGGGAGAGAGAGGGGGGCCGGGGTAGAGAGAGGGGGGCCGTGGGGAGAGAGAGGGGGGCAGTGGGGAGAGAGAGGGGAGCCGGGGGGAGAGAGAGGGGGGCCGGTGGGAGAGAGAGGGGGGCCGTGGGGAGAAAGAGGGGGGCCGGGGGGAGAGAGAGGGGGGCCGGGGGGATAGAGAGGGGGGCCGTGGGGAGAGAGCGGGGGGCCGTGGCGAGAGAGAGGGGGGCCGTGGGGAGAGAGAAAAGGGCCGTGTGGAGAGAGAGGGGGGGCCGTGTGAAGAGAGAGGGGGGCCGGGGGGAGAGAGAGGGGGCCGGGGGGATAGAGAGGGGGGCCGGGGGCAGAGAGATTGGGGCCGGGGAGAGAGAGGGGGGCCGGTGGGAGAGAGAGGGGGGCCGTGGGGAGAGAGAAGGGGGCCGTGGAGAGAGAGAGGGGGGCCGTGGGGAGAGAGAGGGGGGCCGTGGGGAGAGAGAGGGGGGCTGGGGGGAAAGAGAGGGGGGCCGGGAGCAGAGAGAGACGGGCCGGGAGCAGAGAGAGAGGGGCCGGGGGCAGAGAGAGGGGGGCCGAGGGCAGAGAGAGGGGGGCCGGGGGAAGAGAGAGGGGGGCAGGGGGCAGAGAGAGGAGGGCCGGGGGGAGAGAGAGGAGGGCCGGGGGGATAGAGAGGGGGGCCGGGGGGAGAGAGAGGGGGGCCGGGGGGAGAGAGAGGGGGGCCGGGGGCAGAGAGAGGGGGGCCGGGGGCAGAGAGAGGGGGGCCGAGGGCAGAGAGAGTGGGGCCGGGGGCAGAGAGAGGGGGGCCGGGGGCAGAGAGAGGGGGGCCGGGGGGAGAGAGAGGGGGGCCGGGGGGAGAGAGAGGGGGGCCGGGGGAGAGAGAGGGGGGCCGTGGGGAGAGAGAGGGGGGCCGTGGGGAGAGAGAGGGGAGCCGGGGGGAGAGAGAGGGGGGCCGGCGGGAGAGAGAGGGGGGCCATGGGGAGAGAGAAAAGGGCCTGGTGGAGAGAGAGGGGGCCGTGTGAAGAGAGAGGGGGGCCGGGGGCAGAGAGCAGCAGGCCTGGGGGAGAGAGAGGGGGCCGGGGGGATAGAGAGGGGGGCCGGGGGCAGAGAGAGGGGGGCCGGGGGGATCGAGAGGGGGGCCGGTGGGAGAGAGAGGGGGGCCATGGGGAGAGAGAAGGGGGCCGTGGAGAGAGAGAGGGGGGCCGTGGGGAGAGAGAGGGGGGCCGTGGGGAGAGCGAGGGTGGCCGGGGGGAGAGAGAGGGGGGCCGGGAGCAGAGAGAGGGGGGCCGGGGGCAGAGAGAGGGGGCCGAGGGCAGAGAGAGGGGGGCCGGGGGAAGAGAGAGGGGGGCCGGGGACAGAGAGAGGGGCGCCGGGGGGAGAGAGAGGAGGGCTGGGGGGAGAGAGAGGGGGGCCGGGGGGAGAGAGAGGGGGGCCGGGGGGAGAGAGAGGGGGGCCATGGGGAGAGAGAGGGGGGCCGTGGCGAGAGAGAGGGGGGCCGTGGGGAGAGAGAAAAGGGCCGTGTGGAGAGAGAGGGGGGGGCCGTGTGAAGAGAGAGGGGGGCCGGGGGGAGAGAGAGGGGGCCGGGGGGATAGAGAGGGGGGCCGGGGGCAGAGAGATTGGGGCCGGGGGGAGAGAGAGGGGGGCCGGTGGGAGAGAGAGGGGGGCCGTGGGGAGAGAGAAGGGGGCCGTGGAGAGAGAGAGGGGGGCCGTGGGGAGAGAGAGGGGGGCCGTGGGGAGAGAGAGGGGGGCTGGGGGGAAAGAGAGGGGGGCCGGGAGCAGAGAGAGGGGGGCCGGGGGCAGAGAGAGGGGGGCCGAGGGCAGAGAGAGGGGGGCCGGGGGAAGAGAGAGGGGGGCCGGGGGCAGAGAGAGGAGGGCCGGGGGGAGAGAGAGGAGGGCCGGGGGGATAGAGAGGGGGGCCGGGGGGAGAGCGAGGGGGGCCGGGGGGAGAGAGAGGGGGGCCGGGGGCAGAGAGAGGGGGGCCGGGGGCAGAGAGAGGGGGGCCGAGGGCAGAGAGAGTGGGGCCGGGGGCAGAGAGAGGGGGGCCGGGGGCAGAGAGAGGGGGGCCGGCGGGAGAGAGAGGGGGGCCGGGGGGAGAGAGAGGGGGGCCGGGGGAGAGAGAGGGGGGCCGTGGGGAGAGAGAGGGGGGCCGTGGGGAGAGAGAGGGGAGCCGGGGGGAGAGAGAGGGGGGCCGGCGGGAGAGAGAGGGGGGCCGTGGGGAGAAAGAGGGGGGCCGGGGGGAGAGAGAGGGGGGCCGGGGGGAAAGAGAGGGGGCCGTGTGGAGAGAGAGGGGGGCCGTGGGGAGAGAGAGGGGGGCCTTGGGGAGAGAGAGGGGGCCGTGGGGAGAGAGAAAAGGGCCGTGTGGAGAGAGAGGGGGCCGTGTGAAGAGAGAGGGCGCCGGGGGGAGAGAGAGGGGGGCCGGGGGCAGAGAGCAGCAGGCCTGGGGGAGAGAGAGGGGGCCGGGGGGATAGAGAGGGGGGCCGGGGGCAGAGAGAGGGGGGCCGGGGGGATCGAGAGGGGGGCCGGTGGGAGAGAGAGGGGGGCCATGGGGAGAGAGAAGGGGGCCGTGGAGAGAGAGAGGGGGGCCGTGGGGAGAGAGAGGGGGGCCGTGGGGAGAGCGAGGGGGGCCGGGGGGAGAAAGAGGGGGGCCGGGAGCAGAGAGAGGGGGGCCGGGGGCAGAGAGAGGGGGGCCGAGGGCAGAGAGAGGGGGGCCGAGGGAAGAGAGAGGGGGGCCGGGGGCAGAGAGAGGGGGGCCGGGGGGAGAGAGAGGGGGCCGGGGGGATAGAGAGGAGGGCCGGGGGCAGAGAGAGGGGGGCCGGGGGGATCGAGAGGGGGGCCGGTGGGAGAGAGAGGGGGGCCATGGGGAGAGAGAAGTGGGCCGTGGAGAGAGAGAGGGGGCCGTGGGGAGAGAGAGGGGGGCCGTGGGGAGAGAGAGGGGGGCCGGGGGAATAGAGAGGGGGGCCGGGGGCAGAGAGAGGGAGGCCGGGGGGAGAGAGAGGAGGGCTGGGAGGAGAGAGAGGGGGGCCGTGGGGAGAGAGAGGGGGGCCGGGGGGAGAGAGAGGGGGGCCGTGGGGAGAGAGAGGGGGGCCGTGGGGAGAAAGAGGGCAGCCGGGGGGAGAGAGAGGGGGGCCGGCGGGCGAGAGAGAGGGGCCGTGGGGAGAAAGAGGGGGGCCTGGGGGAGAGAGAGGGGGGCCGGGGGGAAAGAGAGGGGGGCCGTGGGGAGAGAGAGGGGGGCCGTGGGGAGAGAGAGGGGGGCCGTGGGGAGAGAGAGGGGGGCCGTGGGGAGAGAGAAAGGGGCCGTGTGGAGAGAGAGGGGGGCCGTGTAAAAAAAGAGGGGGGCCGGGGGGAGAGAGAGGAGGGCCGGGGGCAGAGAGAGGGGGGCCGGGGGGAGAGAGAGGGGGGCCAGGGGGATAGAGAGGGGGGCCGGGGGCAGAGAGAGGGGGGCCGGGGGGAGAGAGAGGAGGGCCGGGGGGATAGAGAGGGGGGCCGGGGGGAGAGCGAGGGGGGCCGGGGGGAGAGAGAGGGGGCCGGGGCAGAGAGAGGGGGGCCGGGGGCAGAGAGAGGGGGGCCGAGGGCAGAGAGAGTGGGGCCGGGGGCAGAGAGAGGGGGGCCGGGGGCAGAGAGAGGGGGGCCGGGGGGAGAGAGAGGGGGGCCGGGGGGAGAGAGAGGGGGGCCGGGGGAGAGAGAGGGGGCCGTGGGGAGAGAGAGGGGGGCCGTGGGGAGAGAGAGGGGAGCCGGGGGGAGAGAGAGGGGGGCCGGCGGGAGAGAGAGGGGGGCCGTAGGGAGAAAGAGGGGGGCCGGGGGGAGAGAGAGGGGGGCCGGGGGGAAAGAGAGGGGGCCGTGTGGAGAGAGAGGGGGGCCGTGGGGAGAGAGAGGGGGGCCTTGGGGAGAGAGAGGGGGCCGTGGGGAGAGAGAAAAGGGCCGTGTGGAGAGAGAGGGGGCCGTGTGAAGAGAGAGGGCGGCCGGGGGGAGAGAGAGGGGGGCGGGGGCAGAGAGCAGCAGGCCTGGGGGAGAGAGAGGGGGCCGGGGGGATAGAGAGGGGGGCCGGGGGCAGAGAGAGGGGGGCCGGGGGGATCGAGAGGGGGGCCGGTGGGAGAGAGAGGGGGGCCATGGGGAGAGAGAAGGGGGCCGTGGAGAGAGAGAGGGGGGCCGTGGGGAGAGAGAGGGGGGCCGTGGGGAGAGCGAGGGGGGCCGGGGGGAGAAAGAGGGGGGCCGGGAGCAGAGAGAGGGGGGCCGGGGGCAGAGAGAGGGGGGCCGAGGGCAGAGAGAGGGGGGCCGGGGGAAGAGAGAGGGGGGCCGGGGGCAGAGAGAGGGGGCCGGGGGGAGAGAGAGGAGGGCTGGGGGGAGAGAGAGGTGGGCCGGGGGGAGAGAGAGGGGGGCCGGGGGAAGAGAGAGGGGGGCCATGGGGAGAGAGAGGGGGGCCGTGGGGAGAGAGAGGGGAGCCGGGGGGAGAGAGAGGGGGGCCAGCGGGCGAGAGAGGGGGACCGTGGGGAGAAAGAGGGGGGCCGGGGGGAGAGAGAGGGGGGCCGGGGGGAAAGACAGGGGGGCCGTGGGGAGAGAGAGGGGGGCCGTGGGGAGAGAGAGGGGGCCGTGGGTAGAGAGAGGGGGGCCGTGGGGAGAGAGAAAGGGGCCGTGTGGAGAGAGAGGGGGGCCGTGTAAAAAAGAGGGGGCCGGGGGAGAGAGAAGGGGGCCGGGGGCAGAGAGAGGGGGGCCGGGGGGAGAGAGAGGGGGGCGGGGGGATAGAGAGGGGGGCCGGGGGAAAAGAGAGGGGGGCCGGGGGGAGAGAGAGGGGGGCCGGGGGGAGAGAGAGGGGGCCGGGGGAGAGAGAGGGGGGCCGGTGGGAGAGAGAGGGGAGCCGTGGGGAGAGAGAAGGGGGCCGTGGAGAGAGAGAGGGGGGCCGTGGGGAGAGAGAGGGGGGCCGTGGGGAGAGAGAGGGGGGCCGTGAGGAGAGAGAGGGGGGCCGGGGGGAGAGAGAGGGGGCCGGGGGCAGAGAGAGGGGGGCCGGGGGCAGAGAGAGGGGGGCCGGGGGCAGAGAGAGGGGGGCCGGGGGCAGAGAGAGGGGGGCCGGGGGGAGAGAGAGGGGGGCCGGGGGGAGAGAGAGGGGGTCCGGGGGTAGAGAGAGGGGGGCCGTGGGGAGAGAGAGGGGGGCCGTGGGGAGAGAGGGGAGCCGGGGGAAGAGAGAGGGGGGCCGGCGGGAGAGAGAGGGGGGCCGTGGGGAGAAAGAGAGGGGGCAGGGGGGAGAGAGAAGGGGGCCGGGGGGAAAGAGAGAGGGGCCGTGGGGAGAGAGAGGGGGGCCGTGGGGAGAGAGAGGGGGGCCGTGGGGAGAGAGAGGGGGGCCGTGGGGAGAGAGAGGGGGCCTTGGGGAGAGAGAGGGGGGCCGTGGGGAGAGAGAAAAGGGCCGTGTGGAGAGAGAGGGGGGCCGTGTGAAGAGAGAGGGGGGCCGGGGGAGAGAGAGGGGGGCCGGGGGCAGAGAGCGGGAGGCCGGGGGGAGAGAGAGGGGGCCGGGGGGATAGAGAGGGGGGCCGGGGGCAGAGAGAGGGGGGCCGGGGGGGATCGAGAGGGGGGCCGGTGGGAGAGAGAGGGGGGCCATGGGGAGAGAGAAGTGGGCCGTGGAGAGAGAGAGGGGGGCCGTGGGGAGAGAGAGGGGGGGCCGTGGGGAGAGAGAGGGGGGCCGGGGGGAGAGAGAGGGGGCCCGGGAGCAGAGAGAGGGGGGCCGGGGGCAGAGAGAGGGGGGCCGAGGGCAGAGAGAGGGGGGCCGGGGGAATAGAGAGGGGGGCCGGGGACAGAGAGAGAGAGGCCGGGGGGAGAGAGAGGAGGGCTGGGGGGAGAGAGAGGGGGGCCGGGGGGAGAGAGAGGGGGGCCAGGGGGAAGAGAGGGGGGCCGTGGGGAGAGAGAGGGGGGCCGTGGGGAGAAAGAGGGCAGCCGGGGGGAGAGCGAGGGGGGCCGGCGGGCGAGAGAGAGGGGCCGTGGGGAGAAAGAGGGGGGCCTGGGGGAGAGAGAGGGGGGCCGGGGGGAAAGAGAGGGGGGCCGTGGGGAGAGAGAGGGGGGCCGTGGGGAGAGAGAGGGGGGCCGTGGGGAAGAGAGGGGGGCCGTGGGGAGAGAGAAAGGGGCCGTGTGGAGAGAGAGGGTGGCCGTGTAAAAAAAGAGGGGGGCTGGGGGGAGAGAGAGGAGGGCCGGGGGCAGAGAGAGGGGGGCCGGGGGGAGAGAGAGAGGGGCCGGGGGGATAGAGAGGGGGGCCGGGGGCAGAGAGAGGGGGGCCGGGGGGAGAGAGAGGGGGGCCGGGGGGAGAGAGAGGGGGGCCGGGGGGAGAGAGAGGGGGGCCGGGGGGAAAGAGAGGGAGGCCAGGGCGAGAGAGAGGGGGGCCGGTGGGAGAGAGAGGGGGGCCGTGGGGAGAGAGAAGGGGGCCGTGGAGAGAGAGAGGGGGGCCGTGGGGAGAGAGAGGGGGCCGTGGGGAGAGAGAGGGGGGCCGGGGGCAGAGAGAGGGGGGCCGGGGGCAGAGAGAGGGGGGCCGGGGAGAGAGAGAGGGGGGCCGGGGGAGAGAGAGGGGGGCTGGGGGGAGAGAGAGGGGGTCCGGGGGTAGAGAGAGGGGGGCCGTGGGGAGAGAGAGGGGGGCCGTGGGGAGAGAGGGGAGCCGGGGGTAGAGAGAGGGGGGCCGGCGGGAGAGAGAGGGGGGCCGTGGGGAGAAAGAGAGGGGGCAGGGGGGAGAGAGAAGGGGGCCAGGGGGAAAGAGAGGGGGGCCGTGGGGAGAGAGAGGGGGGCCGTGGGGAGAGAGAGGGGGGCCGTGGGGAGAGAGAGGGGGACCGGGGGGAGAGAGAGAGGGGCCGGGGGGAGAGAGAGGGGGGCCGGGGGGAGAGAGAGGGGGGCCGGGGGGAGAGAGAGGGGGGCCGGCGGGAGAGAGAGGGGGGCCGGGGGGAGAGAGAGGGGGCCCGGGGGGAGAGAGAGAGGGGCCGGGGGCAGAGAGAGGGGGGAGAGAGAGGGGGGCAGGGGGGAGAGAGAGGGGGGCCGGGGAGAGAGAGAGGGGGGCCGTGGGGAGAGAGAGGGGGGCCGTGGGGAGAGAGAGGGGGGCCGTGGGGAGAGAGAGGGAGGCCGTGGGGAGAGAGAGGGGGGCCGGGGGGAGAGAGAGGGGGGCCGGGGGGAGAGAGAGGGGGGAGGTGGGAAAGAGAGGGGGGCCGGGGAGAGAGAGAGGGGGGCCGGGGGAGAGAGAGAGGGGGGCCGGTGGGAGAGAGAGGGGGGCCGGGGGGAGAGAGAGGGGGGCCGGGGGCAGAGAGAGGGGGGCCGGGGGGACAGAGTGGCGGGCCAGAGGGGGAGAGAGGGTGGCCGGGGGGAGAGAGAGGGGGGGCCGGGGGGGATAGAGAGGGGGGCCGGGGGCAGAGAGAGGGGGGCCGGGGGGAGAGAGAGGGGGCCGGGGGAGAGAGAGGGGAGCCGGGGGGAGAGAGAGGCGGGCCGGGGGGAGAGAGAGGGGGGCCGGGGGAGAGAGAGGGGGCCGGGGTGATAGAGAGGGGGGCCGGGGGCAGAGAGAGGGGGGCCGGGGGGAGAGAGAGGGGGGCCGGGGGGAGAGAGAGGGGGGCCGGGGGGAGAGAGAGGAGGGCCAGGGGGAGTGAGAGGGGGGCTGGCGGGAGAGAGAGGGGGGCCGGGGGGAGAGAGAGGGGGGCCGGCGGGAGAGAGAGGGGGGCCGGGGGGAGAGAGAGGGGGGCCGGGGGGAGAGAGAGGCGGGCCGGGGGGAGAGAGAGGGGGGCCGGGGGGAGAGAGAGGGGGGCCGGGGGGAGAGAGAGGGGGGCCTGGGGGAGAGAGAGGGGGGCCGGGGGCAGAGAGAGGGGGGCCGGGGGACAGAGAGGCGGGCCGGGGGGAGAGAGAGGGGGGCCGTGGGGAGAGAGACGGGGGCCGTGGGGAGAGAGAGGGGGGCCGGGGGGAGAGAGAGGGGTGCCGGGGGGAGAGAGAGGGGGGCCGGGGGGAGAGAGAGGGGGGCCGGGGGGAGAGAGAGGGGGGCCGGTGGGAGAGAGAGGGGGGCCGGCGGGAGAGAGAGGGGGGCCGGGGGGAGAGAGAGGGGGGCCGGGGGGAGAGAGAGAGAGGCCGGGGGCAGAGAGAGGGGGCAGAGAGAGGGGGGCAGTGGGGAGAGAGAGGGGGACCGGGGGGAGAGAGAGGGGGGCCGTGGGGAGAGAGAGGGGGGCCGTGGGGAGAGAGAGGGGGGCCGTGGGGAGAGAGACGGGGGCCGGGGGGAGAGAGAGGGGGGCCGGGGGGAGAGAGAGGGGGGCCGGGGGGAGAGAGAGGGGGGCCGGGGGGAGAGAGAGGGGGGCCGGGGGGAGAGAGAGGGGGGCCGGGGGGACAGAGAGGTGGGCCGGGGGGAGAGAGAGGGGGCCGTGGGGAGAGAGATGGGGGCCGGGGGGAGAGAGAGGGGGGCCGGGGGGAGAGAGAGGGGGGCTGGGGGGAGAGAGAGGGGGGCCGGGGGGAGAGAGAGGGGGGCCGGGGGGAGAGAGAGGGGGGCCGGTGGGAGAGAGAGGGGGGCCGGCGGGAGAGAGAGGGGGGCCGGGGTGAGAGAGAGGGGGGCCGGGGGGAGAGAGAGAGGGGCCGGGGGTAGAGAGAGGGGGCAGAGAGAGGGGGGCAGGGGGGAGAGAGAGGGGGGCCGGGGGGAGAGAGAGGGGGGCCGTGGGGAGAGAGAGGGGGGCCGTGGGGAGAGAGAGGGGGGCCGTGGGAGAGAGAGGGAGGCCGTGGGGAGAGAGAGGGGGGCCGGGGGGAGAGAGAGGGGGGCCGGGGGGAGAGAGAGGGGGGAGGTGGGAAAGAGAGGGGGGCCGGGGAGAGAGAGAGGGGGGCCGGGGGCAGAGAGAGGGGGGCCGGGGGGACAGAGTGGCGGGCCAGGGGGAGAGAGAGGGGGGCGGGGGGAGAGAGAGGGGGGCCGGGGGGGATAGAGAGGGGGGCCAGGGAAAGAGAGAGGGGGGCCGGGGGGAGAGAGAGGGGGGCCGGGGGGAGAGAGAGGGGGGCCGGGGGGAGAGAGAGGCGGGCCGGGGGGAGAGAGAGGGGGGCCGGGGGGAGAGAGAGGGGGGCCGGGGTGATAGAGAGGTGGGCCAGGGGCAGAGAGAGGGGGGCCGGGGGGAGAGAGAGGGGGGCCGGGGGGAGAGAGAGGGGGGCCGGGGGGAGAGAGAGGAGGGCCAGGGGGAGTGAGAGGGGGGCCGGCGGGAGAGAGAGGGGGGGGCGGGGGGAGAGAGAGGGGGGCCGGCGGGAGAGAGAGGGGGGCCGGGGGGAGAGAGAGGGGGCCCGGGGGAGAGAGAGGCGGGCCGGGGGGAGAGAGAGCGGGGCCGGGGGGAGAGAGAGGGGGGCCGGGGGGAGAGAGAGGGGGCCGGGGGGAGAGAGAGGGGGGCCGTGGGAAAGAGAGGGGGGCCGGGTTGAGAGAGAGGGGGGCCGGGGGGAGAGAGAGGGGGGCCGGGGGAGAGAGAGGGGGGCCGGGGGCAGAGAGAGGGGGGCCGGGGGGACAGAGAGGCGGGCCGGGGGAGAGAGAGGGGGGCTGGGGGGAGAGAGAGGGGGGCCGGGGGGGATAGAGAGGGGGGCCGGGGGCAGAGAGAGGGGGGCCGGGGCGAGAGAGAGGGGGGCCGGGGGAAGAGAGAGGCGGGCCGGGGGGAGAGAGAGGGGGGGGCCGGGGGGAGAGAGAGGGGGGCCGGGGGGATAGAGAGGGGTGCCGGGGGCAGAGAGAGGGGGGCCGGGGGGAGAGAGAGGGGGGCCGGGGGAGAGAGAGGGGGGCCGGGGGGAGAGACAGGAGGGCCGGGGGGAGTTAGAGGGGGGCCGGCGGGAGAGAGAGGGGGGCCGGCGGGAGAGAGAGGGGGGCCGGGGGGAGAGAGAGGGGGGCCGGGGGGAGAGAGAGGCGGGCCGGGGGGAGAGAGAGGGGGGCCGGGGGGAGAGAGAGGGGGGCCGGGGGGAGAGAGAGGGGGTTTGGCGGGAGAGAGAGGGGGGCCGGGGGGAGAGAGAGGGGGCCGGGGGGAGAGAGAGGGGGGGGCGGGGGCAGAGAGAGGGGGGCCGGGGGCAGAGAGAGGGGGGCCGGGGGGAGAGAGAAGGGGGCCGGGGGGAGAGAGAGGGAGGACGGGGGAGAGAGAGGGGGGCCGGGGGGAAAGAGAGGGGGGCCGTGGGGAGAGAGAGGGGGGCCGTGGGGAGAGAGAGGGGGGCCGTGGGGAGAGAGAGGGGGGCCGTGGGGAGAGAGAAAGGGGCCGTGTGGAGAGAGAGGGTGGCCGTGTAAAAAAAGAGGGGGCTGGGGGGAGAGAGAGGAGGGCCGGGGGCAGAGAGAGGGGGGCCGGGGGGAGAGAGAGGGGGGCCGGGGGGATAGAGAGGGGGGCCGGGGGCAGAGAGAGGGGGGCCGGGGGGAGAGAGAGGGGGGCCGGGGGGAGAGAGAGGGGGGCCGGGGGGAGAGAGAGGGGGGCCGGGGGGAGAGAGAGGGAGGCCAGGGTGAGAGAGAGGGGGGCCGGTGGGAGAGAGAGGGGGGCAGTGGGGAGAGAGAAGGGGGCCGTGGAGAGAGAGAGGGGGGCCGTGGGGAGAGAGAGGGGGGCCGTGGGGAGAGAGAGGGGGGCCGCGGGCAGAGAGAGGGGGCCGGGGGCAGAGAGAGGGGGGCCGGGGGCAGAGAGAGGGGGGCCGGGGAGAGAGAGAGGGGGGCCGGGGGGAGAGAGAGGGGGGCTGGGGGGAGAGAGAGGGGGTCCGGGGGTAGAGAGAGGGGGGCCGTGGGGAGAGAGAGGGGGGCCGTGGGGAGAGAGGGGAGCCGGGGGTAGAGAGAGGGGGGCCGGCGGGAGAGACAGGGGGGCCGTGGGAGAAAGAGAGGGGGCAGGAAGAAGAGAGAAGGGGGCCGGGGGGAAAGAGAGGGGGGCCGTGGGGAGAGAGAGGGGGGCCGTGGGGAGAGAGAGGGGGGCCGTGGGGAGAGAGAGGGGGACCGGGGGGAGAGAGAGAGGGGCCGGGGGGAGAGAGAGGGGGGCCGGGGGGAGAGAGAGGGGGGCCGGGGGGAGAGAGAGGGGGGCCGGCGGGAGAGAGAGGGGGGCCGGGGGGAGAGAGAGTGGGCCCGGGGGGAGAGAGAGAGGGGCCGGGGGCAGAGAGAGGGGGGAGAGAGAGGGGGGCAGGGGGGAGAGAGAGGGGGGCCGGGGAGAGAGAGAGGGGGGCCATGGGGAGAGAGAGGGGGGCCGTGGGGAGAGAGAGGGGGGCCGTGGGGAGAGAGAGGGAGGCCGTGGGGAGAGAGAGGGGGGCCGGGGGGAGAGAGAGGGGGGCCGGGGGGAGAGAGAGGGGGGAGGTGGGAAAGAGAGGGGGGCCGGGAGAGAGAGAGGGGGGCCGGGGGGAGAGAGAGAGGGGGGCCGGTGGGAGAGAGAGGGGGGCCGGGGGGAGAGAGAGGGGGGCCGGGGGCAGAGAGAGGGGGGCCGGGGGGACAGAGTGGCGGGCCAGAGGGAGAGAGAGGGTGGCCGGGGGGAGAGAGAGGGGGGCCGGGGGGGATAGAGAGGGGGGCCGGGGGCAGAGAGAGGGGGGCCGGGGGGAGAGAGAGGGGGCCGGGGGAGAGAGAGGGGAGCCGGGGGGAGAGAGAGGCGGGCCGGGGGGAGAGAGAGGGGGGCCGGGGGGAGAGAGAGGGGGGCCGGGGTGATAGAGAGGGGGCCGGGGGCAGAGAGAGGGGGGCCGGGGGGAGAGAGAGGGGGGCCGGGGGGAGAGAGAGGGGGGCCGGGGGGAGAGAGAGGAGGGCCAGGGGGAGTGAGAGGGGGGCCGGCGGGAGAGAGAGGGGGGCCGGGGGGAGAGAGAGGGGGGCCGGCGGGAGAGAGAGGGGGCCGGGGGGAGAGAGAGGGGGGCCGGGGGGAGAGAGAGGCGGGCCGGGGGGAGAGAGAGGGGGGCCGGGGGGAGAGAGAGGGGGGCCGGGGGGAGAGAGAGGGGGGCCGGGGGGAGAGAGAGGGGGGCCGGGGGCAGAGAGAGGGGGGCCGGGGGGACAGAGAGGCGGGCCGGGGGGAGAGAGAGGGGGGCCGTGGGGAGAGAGACGGGGGCCGTGGGGAGAGAGAGGGGGGCCGGGGGGAGAGAGAGGGGCGCCGGGGGGAGAGAGAGGGGGGCCGGGGGGAGAGAGAGGGGGGCCGGGGGGAGAGAGAGGGGGGCCGGTGGGAGAGAGAGGGGGGCCGGCGGGAGAGAGAGGGGGGCCGGGGGGAGAGAGAGGGGGGCCGGGGGGAGAGAGAGAGGGGCCGGGGGCAGAGAGAGGGGGCAGAGAGAGGGGGGCAATGGGGAGAGAGAGGGGGGCCGGGGGGAGAGAGAGGGGGGCCGTGGGGAGAGAGAGGGGGGCCGTGGGGAGAGAGAGGGGGGGCCGTGGGGAGAGAGACTGGGGCCGGGGGGAGAGAGAGGGGGGCCGGGGGGAGAGAGAGGGGGGCCGGGGGGAGAGAGAGGGGGGCCGGGGGGAGAGAGAGGGGGGCCGGGGGGAGAGAGAGGGGGGCCGGGGGGACAGAGAGGCGGGCCGGGGGGAGAGAGAGGGGGGCCGTGGGGAGAGAGATGGGGGCCGGGGGGAGAGAGAGGGGGGCCGGGGGGAGAGAGAGGGGGGCTGGGGGGAGAGAGAGGGGGGCCGGGGGGAGAGAGAGGGGGGCCGGGGGGAGAGAGAGGGGGGCCGGTGGGAGAGAGAGGGGGGCCGGCGGGAGAGAGAGGGGGGCCGGGGTGAGAGAGAGGGGGGCCGGGGGGAGAGAGAGAGGGGCCGGGGGTAGAGAGAGGGGGCAGAGAGAGGGGGGCAGGGGGGAGAGAGAGGGGGGCCGGGGGAGAGAGAGGGGGGCCGTGGGGAGAGAGAGGGGGGCCGTGGGGAGAGAGAGGGGGGCCGTGGGGAGAGAGAGGGAGGCCGTGGGGAGAGAGAGGGGGGCCGGGGGGAGAGAGAGGGGGGCCGGGGGGAGAGAGAGGGGGGAGGTGGGAAAGAGAGGGGGGCCGGGGAGAGAGAGAGGGGGGCCGGGGGCAGAGAGAGGGGGGCCGGGGGGACAGAGTGGCGGGCCAGGGGGAGAGAGAGGGGGGCCGGGGGGAGAGAGAGGGGGGCCGGGGGGGATAGAGAGGGGGGCCGGGGAAAGAGAGAGGGGGGCCGGGGGAGAGAGAGGGGGGCCGGGGGGAGAGAGAGGGGGGCCGGGGGGAGAGAGAGGCGGGCCGGGGGGAGAGAGAGGGGGTCCGGGGGGAGAGAGAGGGGGGCCGGGGTGATAGAGAGGTGGGCCAGGGGCAGAGAGAGGGGGGCCGGGGGGAGAGAGAGGGGGGCCGGGGGGAGAGAGAGGGGGGCCGGGGGGAGAGAGAGGAGGGCCAGGGGGAGTGAGAGGGGGGCCGGCGGGAGAGAGAGGGGGGGCGGGGGGAGAGAGAGGGGGGCCGGCGGGAGAGAGAGGGGGGCCGGGGGGAGAGAGAGGGGGCCCGGGGGGAGAGAGAGGCGGGCCGGGGGGAGAGAGAGGGGGGCCGGGGGGAGAGAGAGGGGGGCCGGGGGGAGAGAGAGGGGGGCCGGGGGGAGAGAGAGGGGGGCCGGGGGGAGAGAGAGGGGGGCCGTGGGAAAGAGAGGGGGGCCGGGTTGAGAGAGAGGGGGGCCGGGGGGAGGGAGAGGGGGGCCGGGGGGAGAGAGAGGGGGGCCGGGGGCAGAGAGAGGGGGGCCGGGGGGACAGAGAGGCGGGCCGGGGGGAGAGAGAGGGGGGCTGGGGGGAGAGAGAGGGGGGCCGGGGGGGATAGAGAGGGGGGCCGGGGGCAGAGAGAGGGGGGCCGGGGCGAGAGAGAGGGGGGCCGGGGGAAGAGAGAGGCGGGCCGGGGGGAGAGAGAGGGGGGGGCCGGGGGGAGAGAGAGGGGGGCCGGGGGGATAGAGAGGGGTGCCGGGGGCAGAGAGAGGGGGGCCGGGGGGAGAGAGAGGGGGGCCGGGGGGAGAGAGAGGTGGGCTGGGGGGAGAGACAGGAGGGCCGGGGGGAGAGAGAGGGAGTCGGGAGAGAGAGGGGGGCCGGCGGGAGAGAGAGGGGGGCCGGGGGGAGAGAGAGGGGGGCCGGGGGGAGAGAGAGGCGGGCCGGGGGGAGAGAGAGGGGGGCCGGGGGGAGAGAGAGGGGGGCCGGGGGGAGAGAGAGGGGGTTTGGCGGGAGAGAGAGGGGGGCCGGGGGGAGAGAGAGGGGGGCCGGGGGGAGAGAGAGGGGGGGGCGGGGGCAGAGAGAGGGGGGCCGGGGGCAGAGAGAGGGGGGCCGGGGGGAGAGAGAAGGGGGCCGGGGGGAGAGAGAGGGAGGACGGGGGGAGAGAGAGGGGGGCCGGGGGGAGAGAGAGGGGGGCCGGGGCAGAGAGAGGGGGGCCGGGGGGAGAGAGAGGGGGGCCGGGGGGAGAGAGAGGGGGGCCGGGGGAAGAGAGAGGGGGGCCGGGGGCAGAGGAGAGGGGGGCCGGGGGCAGAGAGAGGGGGGCGGGGGCAGAGAGAGGGGGGCCCGGGGAAGAGAGAGGGGGGCCACGGGGAGAGAGAGGGGGGCCGGGGGGAGATAGAGGGGGGCCGGGGCGAGAGAGAGGGGGGCCAGGGGGAGAGAGAGGGGGGCCGGGGGGAGAGAAAGGGGGGCCGGGGGGAGAGAGAGGGGGGCCGGGGGGAGAGAGAGGGGGGCCGGGGGGCGAGAGAGGGGGGCTGGGGGGAGAAAGAGGGGGGCCGGGGGGAGAGAGAGGGGGGCGGGGGGCGAGAGAGGGGGGCCGGTGGGTGAGAGAGGGGGGCCGGGGAGGGCGAGAGAGGGGGGCCGGGGTTCGAGAGAGGGGGGCCGGGGGGCGAGAGAGGAGGCCGGGGGGCGAGAGAGAGGGGGCCGGTGGTTGAGAGAAGGGGGCCGGGGTGCGAGAGAGGGGGGCCGGGGGGCGAGAGAGGGGGGCCGGGGGGCGAGAGAGGGGGGCCAGGGGGCGAGAGAGGGGGGCCGGGGGGCGAGAGAGGGGGGCCGGGGGGAGAGAGAGGGGGGCCGGGGGGAGAGAGAGGGGGGCCGGGGGGAGAGAGAGGGGGCCGGGGGGAGAGAGAGGGGGGCCGGGGGGAGAGAGAGGGCGGCTGGGGAGAGAGAGAGGGGGGCCGGGGGGAGAGAGAGGGGGGCCGGGGGGAGAGAGAGGGGGGCCGGGGGGAGAGAGAGGGGGGCCGCGGGGAGAGAGAGGGGGGCCGGGGCGAGAGAGAGGGGGGCCGGGGCGAGAGAGAGGGAGGCCGAGGGGAGAGAGAGGGAGGCCGGGGGGAGAGAGAGGGGGGCCAGGGGGAGAGAGACGGGGGCCGGGGGGAGAGAGATGGGGGCCGAGGGGAGAGAGAGGGGGGGCCGGGTGGCGAGAGAGGGGGGCCGGGGGGTGAGAGAGGGTGGCCGGGGGGAGAGAGAGGGGGCCGGGTGGAGAGAGAGGGGGGCCGGGGGGCGAGAGAGGGGGGCCGGGGGGAGAGAGAGGGGGGCCGGGGGCAGAGAGAGGGGGGCCGGGGGAGAGAGAGGGGGGCCGGGGGGCAGAGAGAGCGGGGCCGGGGGCAGAGAGAGGGGGGCCGGGGGCAGAGAGAGGGGTGCGGGGGGAGAGAGAGGGGGGCCGGGGGGAGAGAGAGGGGGGCCGGGGGGAGAGAGAGGGGGGCCAGGGGGAGAGAGGGGGGCCGGGGGGAGAAAGAGGGGGCCGGGCGCAGAGAGAGGGGGGTCGGGGGGATAGAGAGGGGGGCCGGGGGGAGAGAGAGGGGGGCCGGGGGCAGAGAGAGGTGGGCCGGGGGGAGAGAGAGGGGGGGCCGGGGGCAGAGAGAGGGGGGCCGGGGGAGAGAGAGGGGGGCCGGGGGCAGAGAGAGCGGGGCCGGGGGCAGAGAGAGGGGGGCCGGGGGCAGAGAGAGGGGTGCGGGGGGAGAGAGAGGGGGGCCGGGGGGAGAGAGAGGGGGGCCGGGGGGAGAGAGAGGGGGGCCAGGGGGAGAGAGGGGGGCCGGGGGGAGAAAGAGGGGGCCGGGCGCAGAGAGAGGGGGGTCGGGGGGATAGAGAGGGGGGCCGGGGGGAGAGAGAGGGGGGCCGGGGGCAGAGAGAGGTGGGCCGGGGGCAGAGAGAGGGGGGCCGGGGGCAGAGAGAGGGGGCCGGGGGCAGAGAGAGGGGGGCCGGGGGCAGAGAGAGGGGGGCCGGGGGAGAGAGAGGGGGGCCGGGGGGAGAGAGAGGGAGGCCGGCGGGAGAGAGAGGGAGGCCGGGGAGAGAGAGAGGGAGGCCGGGGGGAGAGAGAGGGGGGCATCTGGACGCCGCAGCATCCTACGCCAGGATCCTGTTTGTGGACTTCAGCTCTGCCTTCAACACCATCATCCCTGCCCGTCTTCAGGACAAGCTCTTCCAGCTGAACGTGCCCTACTCCACCTGCAGGTGGATCACAGACTTCCTGTCTGACAGGAAGCAGTGCGTTAAGCTGGGAACAGAAGTCTCTGACTCCAGGTCCATCATCACCGGAACTCCTCAGGGCTGCGTCCTTTCCCCACTGCTCTTCTCCCTGTATACCAACAGCTGCACCTCCAATCATCTGTCCGTCAAACTCTTGAAGTTTGTCGGACGACACCACCCTCATTGGGCTGATCTCTGGTGGGGATGAGTCTGACTATAGGTGGGAAGCTGACAACCTGGTGACCTGGTGTAGCCAGAACAACTTAGAGCTAAATGCTCTAAATACAGTTGAGATGGTTGTGGACTTCAGGAAGAATACAGCCCCACTCACCCCCATCACCCTGTTAGACTCCCCAGTCAAAATTGAAGAGTCCTTCCGCTTCCTGGGCACTATTCTCTCCCGGGACCTCAAGTGGGAACTGAACATCAGCTCCCTCACCAAGAGAGCTCCACAGAGGATGTACTTTCTACGGCAGCTGAAGAAATTCAACCTGCCAAAGACAATGATGGTGTAAATCTATACAGCGATCATTGAATCCATCCTCACCTCCTCCATAACCGGCTGGTACGCTGCTGCAACTGCCAAGGACAAGAGCAGACTGCAGCGTATCATCCACACTGCTGAGAAGGTAATTGCCTGCAATCTACCAACCCTCGAGGACCTGCACACGACAAGGACCATGAGGCGAGCGAGGAAGATTGTGGCCGATTCCTCCCACCCTGGACACTCTTTGTTTCAGCTACTCCCCTCCGGCAGAAGGCTTCGGTCCATCAGGACCAAAACCTCACGCCATAAAGACAGTTTCTTCCCATCTGCTGCTGGCCTGTTAACATTTTATCTACATAATGACACCTTGCCGATATTAACTATGCTAACCTATTTGTATTTTTTATTTTAAAATTATATCTTAAACCTATTTTATATTCGATATTTATTAAATTTTATATACTTCAGCCCCTTGGTGTTAGTTAGACTTATAAGCCTTATTATTATAGTATAAGACTTGTTTAAAACTTATTTAAGATTTTAGATTCCTATATGTTCAATGTATGCACCATCCCGCCAAAGTAAATTCCGTGTCGGTGTAAACTTTCATGGCGAATAAAACCCTTTCTGATTCTGATTCTGAATGGGAAAACGGGTCATTTTCGCGTTGCTACCCCCGACATAGGAATTTGCAGGTGAAAAATTGCACTTTGACAGACACCCAGAGCATGGCCAGGCGGCTCCCCTAACCGTTTTTTTCCGACCGAGCAAAGTCCGCCGAGACCTCCAGTATCCCACGGGGATGTCGGCGTGCTCTTTTAGGACGAAGAATAATTGTCACATGAGTGCGTATGGGTTCTTTTAGGAGCCGCGGTGCCCATGGGTGGCGCCAGGACAAAGCCTTGTCTCGAGGGCTGACTTTCAGTAGATCGCAGCGAGAAAGCTGCTCTGCTACTTACGAAACCCCGAGCCAGAACCAGGTCGTTTACGAATGATTTGCCACACAGCTTCCCCGCGAACGTGCTGTCGAGCGACTGAGGAGAGGGCCACTGAACGCTTGCGGCAGCACCGCGATCCATTCTCTTGCGGCATTCCGCACCCACCCTCTCCCCCCACCCTCTCCCCCCACCCTCTCCCCCCACCCTCTCCCCCCACCCTCTCCCCCCACCCTCTCCCCCCACCCTCTCCCCCCACCCTCTCCCCCCACCCTCTCCCCCCACCCTCTCCCCCCACCCTCTCCCCCACCCTCTCCCCCCACCCTCTCCCCCCACCCTCTCCCCACACCACTCCCCCCCACCCTCTCCCCCCACCCTCTCCCCCCACCCTCTCCCCCCACCCTCTCCCCCCACCCTCTCCCCCCACCCTCTCCCCCCACCCTCTCCCCCCACCCTCATTAACCCAAGAAACATAAGACGTGCATCAAATTTCCATTTAACTCTTCCTCAAACAAAAATATGAATAGGTGACCAAGCCTTTGACGTTGCAGACTATAACTGTTGTACATTTAACTAATTTTGCATAGTACGGAACCAAACGTTATAATCGGAGTTGCTGGACACAAAAGAAATTGCAGATGTGATTTGTATCCTTGATCCTTGCCCCTCATGCATCGATAGTTCAATGTTCATGTGCAGTGTGTTGTTGTTTTGGTGAAGTCTGGGACTATTCTTCTTTGGTTCTTTCGGTAAAGTCACGTAGAATGAGAATAAAATAATAAATTGATAAAAAAGATGGCAAACTACCCTTTCTGGATGTCTTAATTAAAAGGAGACATGATGGTTCAATGAGCCACTCTGTCTACAGGAAAGCTACCCATACAGATGCTTACTTGAAACCAGATTCCCACCACCATCCATCCCAGAAGAACTGCCTCATCAAGACTCTATACCATAGAGTCCAATGCATTTCCGACCAGGAACACATTACCAGTGAACTCAAGCACGTACACCAGGCTCTCAGGGCTAATGGCTACTCCGACTACACAATCCGCAAAGCCATCACTCCAGTCATGAAGAAGGATCCTCTTGTGGAGCCACTCAAAACCATCACCTTACCCTACATTGCAGGGGTCACTAAAAAGATCTCCAAAATCCTGAATAAACACAAGATCCAGGTCCGATTCAACACAGTACACAAAATCCGTGATTTAGTTCCATCTGTAAAAGATGCTCTTCCAGACATACAGTACCCGGGCGTTTACAAACTAAAGTGCCTCTGTGGTAGTAGCTACATTGGAGAAACCAAAAGACATATCTCGGACCGCATCCGCGAACATAAAGCAGACTTGAAACACGGTAAGACGAACTCCTCTGCCGTGGCAGATCACTGTTACAATTCAGTGGGCTCACATGACATTGACTTCTCCAAGACGGAGGTTCTTTGCAAACCAACTGGCTACCATGAGAGATTCGTTCATGAGGCCATTCACATATACAAGCACAGAGACAATTTCAACCGAGAAGATGGATTCAGGCTTAGTAACCACTGGAAAGATGTGTTAAATCATTTCTGTTCTTAATTAATTGTAATTTTACGATGACCTTCAGACCGCAGCTCTTTCGCCAGCATTGCCTCTTAATACCTCTCACACCACGGTTAATGGTATGGTTTACAACATGGAGTATACTAGGGCTTCGCAGCTGTCTCTCTCCCCCTCCTCTGTTCCGACCATGGACGAACTCGTCCGTCTGAACGGGGCCCGTAGCTATCCGTGGTACGGAAATTTGAGGGCTCTTTGTTCCTCTCACACAGCTTAAAAGCCGTGATCTGAACGTGGCTCTCTCACTCCAGCGCTGTCCTACCAGACAGTCTCGCTCCCTTCACCTGATGAAGGCCGCTTGTGTTGTGGCCGAAACGTCGTGAGAATATTATTGTGTTATTTTATTTTATCAATTTATTATTTTATTCTCATTCTACGTGACTTTACCGAAAGAACCAAAGAAGATGAATCATTGCAGTCACGAAAGCTTTAAATCGAAAAATAAAATAACACAATAATATTCTCACGACGTTTCGGCCACAACACATCGGCCTTCTGATGAGAATATTATTGCGTCATTTTATTTTATCAATTTATTATTTTATTCTCATTCTACGTGACTTTACCGAAAGAACCAAAGAAGATGAATCATTGCAGTCATGAAAGCTTTAAATCGAAATCTGGGACTATTGTTTTTTGTTTTGCTGCCTTGCCCCAAGAATGCATTCAGTGTTGCAAATTTGGACTTCATAATTTGTTTGGTTATGTATTTATGTTTTGTGACTTTCTTTCCTTTTCTATATTTTGCACGATTTTCCTTAAGACCAAAACAGGTGAATTTATACACAATGCTTGCTGCCGCCTGATGATGCTAGTTCTGAGCGTTGCTCCTCCAACCTCTGCTGTTGTTAGAGGGTGACGGCCTCCAACTGCCCAATAGACTCACAGTGCACCTACCCTGGCACTGCCCAGTAGCGTCCTTCACGAGCCTGCTCCTCTGCCTCCTCTACAGAGGCCGACCTATGCTGTGTAGCAAACAAAGACAAAGATCCCCGCTGAAGCCTTAACAGCACCATTCCCAGCCGCCTTTGTCTCCTCAGTGGCGAAGCTTACTACAAACCGCACTAGGTACTCATTTAAGGCTAAGTCGACCAAGGGGAGGCCTGGGACCGGTTCAGATAACCATCGCAGGTGTTGACCGTGAACGGGAATCGAACCTGGATTGCCGGGTTTGTATCACAGCACGTTAACCATAGCACTACCGCAACCTGAAATGTGTAGCACCATAGGCTGTAATGTATGAATTGTTTATCCTGACGCAAACATGAGGATATAATCTGTTAGCGGAGATTAGAGTATGTAGTCTTCCATATTCAACGCGCCCCTGTGTTACAACTTGCCCAATAATCTAACGGAGATAGACCCCACATCGAAGTTCTGTGTGGAAGCCACTGTCCCCGCAATATCCCCATGCACCCGCGCAATGCAATAATCCACGAGCTTACATTCCAACGTTCAAAGTCCACTCTATTTGTCCTCCACGTGGATTTCTAGATTTTCTCAACTCATCCCCCATTTCAAGACGAGAGTCTGTGTAATATCGGCAGTTCACCAACACTGATTCAAGGGAGCCCGATGCTGCTGACGAGGCACCATACGTCGTAAGCGGTCAAGACGTTTTGGTGTCTTCATTTATTAAGGAGCATAAACCATGGCTTAAAGCTTTCGTGACTGCAGGAATCCATACTTTTTGGTTATTTCGGTAAAAGTTACGTAGGTATGGCCCGGTGGTTCTTCAGTTCCATTGCTGGATTATTTTTTTCTGTCTGAGAATGACCGATTGTGTTGCAATCGAAACGTCGTGATATATAATTTTTATTTTTTTATTTTTATACCTACGTTCCTTTTCGAAAGAACCAAAGAGTATCTTTTGGTAAAGTCACGCAGAACAAAATTATAAAACAAAAAACTATGACGTTTCGATCGCAACATAAGCAATCGTCATCAGGAGGAAAAAGGAGGGGGAAAGCTGCTGAGGCAGACTTTTTATAGGTTTGAAATGGGTGTAGCCCAAGGGTCATAAACAAAGTGGGCGGGGCTAGTGATGTTAAATGAGAAATTTGCATGTTAATGTAAGATGGGAGGGCGACTTCCACGCCGAGGGCACAGAGGTGGCTATTGTAATGTGAGAGATTAGCATGTTAATGTAAGATTGCAAAGCCGCCGCGATGTCGAGGACGTGAGCGATGGTGGCTGTGTTAGTGTGAGACATTTAACCTATTAATGTAAAATCAGAAAGTCGAAAATAACAACTAACATCGGAAGGTAGGATGGAAACATCACAGCCAGTTATGACTTGAACTGGTTAATAACGTCCTTCAAATGATTGCTCAGTTTGTACCCATATTCTCGGTTGAAATAGTGTCTGTGTCTATATATCTGGATGGCTTCATGAACGAATCTTTGGTGATAGCCGGTGGGTTTGCAAAGTACTTTCGTTTTGGATAAATCAATTTCGTGTGAGCTCATCGCATTTAAACAGTGATCAGCCACAGCCGAGGTATTGGTCCTACCATGTTTCAGATCTGCCTTATGTTCCCGAACACGGTCCGAGACATGTCGCTTAGTTTCCCCAATGTAACTACTGCCACAGACACAGCTTAGTTTGTAGACGCCGGGGTATTGCATGTCAGAGATCACATCCTTCGCAGATTATGAATGATTTTGGAAATATTTTTGGTGACCCCTGCTATGTATGGCAAGGTGACGGTATTGATTGGGTCCTCAGATGGTTCTTTCTCAGCGGTTGGGGTGATAGCTTTAAGCATTGTGTAGTCTGAATATCCATTCATCTTGAGAGCTTGGTGTACGTGTTCCAGTTCACTGGCTAGGAGATGATGGTCGGAAATACATCGAGCTCTATGGTGTAGAGTTTTGATGAGGGAATTCTTCTGGGATGGATGGTGGTGGGAGTCAGGTTTTAGGTAGGCATTCATATGGGTGGCTTTCCTGTAGACAGTGTCCCATTGAGTCATCTGGTCTCTTTTCGATTAAAACATCCAAGAATGGTAACTTGCCATCCTTTTCCACCTCCATGGTGAATTTGATGGCTGGGTGTATGGAATTGGTTGAGGAACTGGTTCAGAGCTGGTCGGTCACATGGCCAGATGACGAACGTGTCATCTGCGTACCTCTTCCACAAGGACGGACATACAGTGCATGCCTGTATGGCATCTGTCACAAATTTTTCCGTGAAAACATCAGCTACAACAAAGTTAGAGGTTGACACGATTGTTATCATTCAGAGTAACAGTCCAATTTCCGACAGCCTAAAATCGGTTCTAGCCAAAGGGTTGAATTTTGCAGTCACCCCTAAACACATCCCAGTTGATGATATCATTGCCCAGGTCTAAGGAGACCTTAAGGGTTTGGGACATATTACTGCAGACGTGGCAAGATCGGAAATCGCTGCAATCCTTAAAAACGCTAAGTCACCTACTAGCAACATCGGTAAGGATGAGCACTTTGAGCTTTCTCAATTCAAAAAGATAGAGCACATCGTCATTCTCTCAGCTGGACCTCGGGGCTGTTGCTGGAAGTGGGATCCCCATCGTGCTTCTCAAGTACATCGTCGTCACCATCTCGTCGTCATCACCATCTCCTCGTCGTCGTCTCCATCTTCACCATCATGGGGCGCGGCTAGTCAGACAGCCTACCAACAGTTCTAACTGAGTAGTGGTTGCTGACAATAGACAGACTTAATAATAATAGTGTTCACCCACGTCAGGTGTGTGTCATCCTGAAGGTCCTTTTGAAATAAAATAAGTGCCTCAAAGTCTTACTGTCTCCGAATTGAGTCACTACATTTGGTGCTAGAAACGGAAAGAAAAAAAATATTGATATTGAAAGCAGCGACGTGGAAGAACCCACGTGTAGTGTCCTCAGAGGACGATGATAACAGAAACGTTATCCCCTTAACAGCCCCGGAATCCGGGAACCCGGCCATGTGTCCTGAGGCAGCGGCCGACGAGGGATCACGCGAACTCACCGGGTGCCTCGGACAACTGTTCTCCTCTGCTGCACAGCTGGTCATCCAAATTGGGCTGGCTGCACCCGCCGGAGGATCCGCAGCGCAGGGGCTGCAGGCGGATGGGTCGCCTTCCACCGCCGCGCCCACGCGGGAACCAGTGGTTGTTTCGCCCGCGCACGCGGGTGGCCACCAGCAGCCAGAGCTATACCCCTACATCACCCCTCCCCCATGAAAAAAAAAAAACAGCTGTCTCGGCTAACATAATTACTTTAACAGGGGTTAGCGGACATCAGCAACAAGACCCCGTAATTATTTAACCAGAACCGTGAGGGAAGTGCAACAATTCATGACGTCCGCAGGCACGCCGCAGTCACGAGCATTAGGGTGGATCCCAGATCAAACGGAAGCTGCAGTCTGGCTTGCGGTGGTGGCCACCAGCCGGATGACGTCGGAACACAATTGTCATGATGGGAAGGGAGCTGTTCAGCGCAAACGAAGCACTCTTGGAGCGAGTCCTCGACGCCAGTCCCCCACCACGAGCAGGAACTTGCGCGCTGGGAACCACCGGAACATCACAAATGGCCTAAAGGGTGCGGCTCCTCCCTGGGAGAAGAAGATGGCAACTGGGCTTCCATGCACGGTCCTTCACACGGAAGCGCTGCCGGGGGATCCCTGGACTTCAGCTTCTGGGCTCAGTCGCCCCGACTCGTCGGACACATCCGACGCCCGCCGCTCTGGAGATGGAGATGAACTATCTAATAGGGTGGAACATAGGGTTTTAACCGTGACGGGTGCACAAAATAGCGATGGCGACCGACCTGTATATACACAAACTGCGGCCTCTTGACCTTGATCACCTCAACAGGGCCCTGCAACGGCCAGTATAATTTAGGGGACATACCCAGGGACACCTGGGGACAATGCAACGACGCCTTGTCCCCAGTTGTCCATGGGGCCCCGGACTCCCGTTGCCCCACGAGCTTCTCATTTGCATGCTGCCGTTTGGCCGAATTTTCCTGAGACGCCTCCCGCGCCTCCTTCAAACGCCTAAGCATGACCTGCATGGGCATGGGCATGACGGCCCTCTTTTTACCCAAGTCCATGCCCAACTGTGCTTCCATGGGGGGATCACTCTCCCTCCTGTACATGATATTAAACGGGGAGAATCCTGTTAAAGCATGATGGGCCAATCTATATGCAGCCAGGACACCGGGGATGTGCAAATTCCAGTCCAACTGCACCTCATTAACTCTTTGGCACAACATGGACATAAGAGTCCTGTGCAAGCGTTCCACCATCCCATCCGTCTGAGGATGGTAGAGCGAAGTTCTAATTTTTCTTGTACCCAGCGAGTCACACACCTCCCATAACAATTTAGAAGAAAAATTCCACCCCTGATCTGTAATAAGTTGTTCAGGAGCTCCTTTATCCATTACGTAGACGTGCAGAAATTTGTCCGCAATGGATGTGGCCGACTGGTCTGGCAGAGGCCATGCCATCGGCCACCGGGAAAGATATTCCACCCCGACCAGGAGAAATGTTTTCCCCTCTGAGTAGTGGGAATGGCCCGAGAACATCTAATTTGACTAGCTCGTTAATTTGAGACACCGTGATATTTGTGATAGTGGCTTGTGGCGTGTGCAGTCAGTACAACATTTCACCATGTAGTATACATGATCCATCATACCGGGCCAATAGAAGTCACGCTTCAGCATTAGCAAAGTTTTACGGACTCTGAGACAAACACGAACCGCAGATGCTTATAAATGCTCCTGAAACTTTGACTTAAAACGTTCGTGACTGCAGGAATTCATATTCTTGGTTCTTTCGGTAAAATCACGTATATAGAAACAAAAAGAAATAAAAAAAAAATAATAATAATAAAAGAAAGAAAAAAACAATAAAAATAAAAAGTTAAAATTGTAAAATTAAATGTAAATTACAAATTAAAATATGGCTTACTAAAAATCCATGAAGAAGGTATACCCCTTCGTCTCATCGTCTCCACCATTGACTCACGCACCTACAAACTGGCCCGATATCTGTCGGAGACCTTGCACCATTCACTGGCAAGACCACCTCTTCTATTCTTAACTCAGCTCACCTGGTTTCACTGTCCCCAGGTGATTTGCTCGTTAGTTTCAATGTAGTTTCTTTGTTCACCAAAGTTCCTGTGCCCGATACCATTGCAATAATTGAAGATTTGGTCCAACAAGGACTGAATGCTGATGTAACAGCCCTGATGAGACACTGCCTCACCAATACAGTCTTCACTTGGAATGGACCATTCTACAAACAAACTGAAGGCACCCCAATGGGTTCTCCCTCATCTCCGGTTGTGGCCAACATTTGAATGGAAAAATTTTAGACGGACGCCATCCAGGCATCCACTCTACGCCCGTCTTTGTGGAAGACGTACGTGGATGACACGTTTGTCATCTGGCCACATGGCCGACCAGCTCTGAAATAATTCCTCAACCACATCAATTCCATACACCCAGCAAACAAATTCACTATGGAGATAGAAAAAGATGGCATGAGACCAGATGGCTCAATGAGCCACTCTGTCTACACGAAAGTAAACCTGATTCCCACCACCATCCATCCCAGAAAAATGCCCTCATCAAAACGCTACACCATAGAGCTCAATGTATCCCCGACCATGAACACCTGACCAGTGAACTCAAGCACGTACACCAAGCTCTCAAGGCGAATGGATATTCTGACTACACTATCCACAAAGCCATCACCCCAACCGTGAAGGAGCCATCTGAGGATCCAATCAAAACCATCACCTTGCCATACATAGCAGGGGTAACCAAAAATATTTCCAAAATAATGAACAAACACAAGATCCAGGTTCGATTTAACACAGTGCATAAAATTTGTGACCTGATCCCATCTGTGAAGGACAAAATTCCTGACATGCAATATCCCGACGTCTACAAACTAAGCTGTATTTGTAGCAGCAGTTACATTGGGGAAACTAAGCAACATGTCTCTGACCGTGTTCTTGAACATAAGGCAGATCTCAAACACGACAGGACCAATACTTCTGTCGTGGCTGATCATTACTTTAATGCAGCTGGCTCACATGAAATTGATTTCTCTAAGACAATGGTACTTTCCAAGCCGACTGACTATCAACAAAGATTCGTTCACGAAGCCATCCATATATACAGACACAGTCACAATTTCAACCGAGACGACGGTTTTAAACCCAGCAATCATTGGAAAGATGTCATCAACCACTTTGGGTCATGACTTGTGTTTTCTTGTCAACCTTTACCGTCAGTAGTGTGGATGTGTGGAGCGAGTTGAAATGCCCCCCCCCATCTCTACCCCCTGCTCCCCCCCTATTTCTGACCCCCCCTCCACCATCCTCTCCCCCTATCTCTGCCCCCTTCCTCCCCCCCATTGTCTGCTCCTACATTACCGCTGGCTGACTGGCTACCCCGCCCATGCTGGTTGCGCTGCACAAGCTCCTGCATTAGCGTGTTGCTTGCGCAGCTCTCGTCCCCCGCCCACTCACTTTGGAACCCTTATACATTTGGAGGCTTGCCGCCTCTTTTCTCTCCGCCTGATGAAGAACACTTGTATTGTGATCGAAACGTCTTAGGTTTTTTGTATTTATTCTTTTTAATTTATTTATAATTTTATTTTACTATTTTTATTTTTTATTTTCATTGTGTTTTTTTGCTTTCATAATATTTAATTCATCATTATTTTTATTATTTTTTTAAAAAATGTATTAAAATTTTCTTATTTATATTTTTCTATCTACGTGATTTTACCAAAAGAACCAAGAATATGCTCCTGAAATGTGTCCCCGAATACAATGCCATCGTCCAGGTAAATGAGGCACAAGTCCCATTGAAGACCTGCCAAGACCATTTCCATAAGCTGCTGGAATGTGGCAGAAGCCGATTGCAGCCCCATAGGGAGGCAATTAACTTGGAACAATCCTTGGGGTATATTCTTAGTTTTTTCGGTAAAGTCACATGGTTTTAGGCTTGGATTCTTCATCCAAAGGCAAGTGCCAAAACCCGGACAACAAATCGAGGGTTAAAAAGAACCGTGTACACAACAAAGCATCCAAGGAGTCATCCATCCAAGGGAGTGGATATGCGTCCGCCACAGAAAATGTGTTCTGCTTGCGGAAATCAATGCAAAATCGCAGACTCCCATAAAATGGAAGCCCCCCATGGGCTGATAGAGGGGGAAATAATGTCCGCACCCCGGGATGGTGAAGACGGAGACGACAATGAGGACATGGTGATGACGACGAGATGGCGATGACAATGGTCTTGAACAACCATGACGGGGATTCCACTTCCTGCACCAGCCCCGAGCAATGCAATGGTGTAGTCATAGCAGGATACCACCGCAGTCAGTATGCAATGCTGAAGTCATAGCAGGATACCACTGCAGTCAGTATGCAATGCTGTAGTCATAGCAGGATACCACAACAGTCAGCATGCAATGCTGTAGTCATAGCAGGATACCACTACAGTCAGTATGCAATGCTGTAGTCATAGCAGGATACCACCACAGTCAGCATGCAATGGTGTAGTCATAGCAGGATACCACCACAGTCAGCATGCAATGCTGTAGTCATAGCAGGATACCACCAGTCAGCAAGCAATGCTGTAGTCATAGCACGATACCACCACAGTCAGCATGCAATGCTGTAGTCATAGCAGGATACAACCACAGTCAGCATCACAATGCTGTAGTCATAGCAGGATACGACCAGTCAGCATGCAATGCTGTAGTCATAGCCGGATACCACCACAGTCAGTATGCAATGCTGTAGTCATAGCAGAATACCACCACAGTCAGTATGCAATCCTGTAGTCATAGCAGGATACCACCATAGTCAGCATGCACTGCTATAGTCATAGCAGGATACAACCACAGTCAGCATGCAATGCTGTAGTCATAGCAGAATACCACCACAGTCAGCATGCAATGTTGTAGTCATAGCAGGATACCACCACAGTCAGCAAGCAATGCTGTAGTCATAGCAGGATACCACCACAGTCAGAATGCAATGCTGTAGTCATAGCAGGATACCACCACAGTCAGTATGCAATGCTGTCATCATAGCAGGTCCCACCACAGTCAGTATGCACTGGTGTAATCATAGCAGGTACCACAACAATATGCACTGCTGTAATCATAGCAGGTACCACCAGTCACTATGCACTGATGTAATCATAGCAGGTACCACAGTCAGTATGCACTGCTGTAATCATAGCAGGATACCACCACAGTCAGAATGCAATGCTGTAGTCCTAGCAGGATACCACCACAGTCAGTATGCAATGCTGTCATCATAGCAGGTCCCACCACAGTCAGTATGCACTGGTGTAATCATAGCAGGTACCACAACAATATGCACTGCTGTAATCATAGCAGGTACCACCAGTCAGTATGCACTGCTGTAATCATAGCAGGTACCACAGTCAGTATGCACTGCTGTAATCATAGCAGGATACCACCACCGTCAGCATGCAATACTGTAGTCATAGCAGGAAACCACCAGTCAGCATCCAATGCTGTAGTCATAGCAGGAGACCACCGCAGTCAGTATGCAATGCTGTAGTCATAGCAGGATACCACCACATGTCAGTATGCAATGCTGTAGTCATAGCAGGATACCACCACAGTCAGTATGCAATGCTGTAGTCATAGCAGGACACCACCAGTCAGCATGCAATGCTGTAGTCATAGCAGGATAACACCAGTCAGGATGCAATGCTGTAGTCATAGCAGGATATTACCATAGTCAGCATGCACTGCTATAGTCATAGCAGGATACAACCACAGTCAGCATGCAATGCTGAAGTCATAGCAGGATACAACGGCAGTCAGCATGCAATGCTGTAGTCATAGCAGGATACCACCGCAGTCAGTATGCAATGCTGAAGTCATAGCAGGATACCACCACAGTCAGCATGCAATGCTGTAGTCATAGCAGGATACCACCACAGTCAGCATACAATGCTGTAGTCATAGCAGGATACCACCACAGTCAGCATGTAATGCTGTAGTCAAAGCAGGATACCACCACAGTCAGCATACAATGCTGTAGTCATAGCAGGATACCACCAAAGTCAGCATGCAATGCTTGAGTCATAGCAGGAAATGACCTCAGTCAGCATGCAATGCTGTAGTCATAGCAGGATACCACCACAGTCAACAAGCAATGCTGTAGTCATAGCAGGATACCACCACAGTCAGCATGCAATGCTGTAGTCATTGCAGGATACTACCACAGTCAGCATGCAATGCTGTAGTCATAGCAGGATACCACCACAGTCAGCATGCAATGCTGTAGTCACAGCAGGATACCACCACAGTGAGCATGCACTGCTATAGTCATAGCAGGATACAACCACAGTCAGCATGCAATGCTGTAGTCATAGCAGGATACAACCACAGTCATCATGCAATGCTGCAGTCATAGCAGGATACCACCACAGTCAGTATGCAATGCTGTAGTCATAGCAGGATACCACCACAGTCAGCATGCAATGCTGTAGTCATAGCAGGATACCACCACAGTCAGCATGCAATGCTGTAGTCAAAGCAGGATACAACCACAGTCAGCATGTAATGCTGTAGTCATAGCAGGATACCACCACAGTCAGTATGCAATGCTGTCATCATAGCAGGTCCCACCACAGTCAGTATGCACTGCTGTAATCATAGCAGGTACCACGACAATATGCACTGCTGTAATCATAGCAGGTACCACAACAGCAGTTTCCACTGCTGTAATCATAGCAGGTACCACCAGTCAGTATGCACTGCTGTAATCATAGCAGGTACCACAGTAAGTATGCACTGCTGTAATCATAGCAGCATACCACCACCGTCAGCATGCAATACTGTAGTCATAGCAGGAAACCACCAGTCAGCATGCAATGCTGTAGTCATAGCAGGAGACCACCGCAGTCAGTATGCAATGCTGTAGTCATAGCAGGATACCACCACTGTCAGTATGCAATGCTGTAGTCATAGCAGGATACCACCACAGTCAGTATGCAATGCTGTAGTCATAGCAGGACACCACCAGTCAGCATGCAATGCTGTAGTCAAAGCAGGATACCACCACAGTCAGGATGCAATGCTGTAATCATAGCAGGATACCACCACAGTCAGTATGCAATGCTGTAGTCATAGCAGGATATCACCATAGTCAGCATGCACTGCTATAGTCATTGCAGGATACAACCACAGTCAGCATGCAATGCTGAAGTCAAAGCAGGATACAACGGCAGACAGCATGCAATGCTGTAGTCATAGCAGGATACCACCGCAGTCAGTATGCAATGCTGTAGTCATAGCAGGATACCACTACCGTCAGTATGCAATGCTGTAGTCATAGCAGGATACCACCACAGTCAGCATGCGATGCTGTAGTCATAGCAGGATACCACCACCGTCAGTATGCAATGCTGTAGTCATAGCAGGATACCACCACAGTCAGCATGCAATGCTGTAGTCATAGCAGGATACCACCACAGTCAGCATGTAATGCTGTAGTCATAGCAGGATACCACCACAGTCAGCATACAATGCTGTAGTCATAGCAGGATACCACCACAGTCAGCATGCAATGCTTGAGTCATAGCAGGAAACGACCACAGTCAGCATGCAATGCTGTAGTCATAGCAGGATACCACCACAGTCAGCACGCAATGCTGTAGTCATAGCAGGATACCACCACAGTCAGCATGCAATGCTGTAGTCATAGCAGGATACCACCACAGTCAGTATCACAATGCTGTAGTCATAGCAGGATACCACGATAGTCAGCATGCACTGCTATAGTCATAGCAGGATACCACCACAGTCAGCATGCAATGCTGTAGTCATAGCAGGATACAACTACAGTCAGCATGCAATGCTGTAGTCATAGCAGGATACCACAGCAGTCAGTATGCAATGCTGAAGTTATAGAAGGATACCACTGCAGTCAGTATGCAATGCTGTAGTCATAGCAGGATACCACCACAGTCAGCATGCAATGCTGTAGTCATAGCAGGATACCACCACAGTCAGCATACAATGCTGTAGTCATAGCACAATACCACCACAGTCAGCATGCAATGCTGTAGTCATAGCAGGATACAACCACAGTCAGCATCACAATGCTGTAGTCATAGCAGGATACCACCACAGTCAGTATGCAATGCTGTAGTCATAGCAGGATACCACTACCGTCAGTATGCAATGCTGTAGTCATAGCAGGATGCCACCACAGTCAGCATGCGATGCTGTAGTCATAGCAGGATACCACTACCGTCAGTATGCAATGCTGTAGTCATAGCAGGATACCACCACAGTCAGCATGCAATGCTGTAGTCATAAAAGGATACCACCACAGTCAGCATGTAATGCTGTAGTCATAGCAGGATACCACCACAGTCAGCATACAATGCTGTAGTCATAGCAGGATACCACCACAGTCAGCATGCAATGCTTGAGTCATAGCAGGAAACGACCACAGTCAGCATGCAATGCTGTAGTCATAGCAGGATACCACCACAGTCAGCACGCAATGCTGTAGTCATAGCAGGATACCACCACAGTCAGCATGCAATGCTGTAGTCATAGCAGGATACCACCACAGTCAGTATCACAATGCTGTAGTCATAGCAGGATACCACCATAGTCAGCATGCACTGCTATAGTCATAGCAGGATACCACCACAGTCAGCATGCAATGCTGTAGTCATAGCAGGATACAACTACAGTCAGCATGCAATGCTGTAGTCATAGCAGGATACCACAGCAGTCAGTATGCAATGCTGAAGTTATAGAAGGATACCACTGCAGTCAGTATGCAATGCTGTAGTCATAGCAGAATACCACCACAGTCAGCATGCAATGCTGTAGTCATAGCAGGATACCACCACAGTCAGCATACAATGCTGTAGTCATAGCACGATACCACCACAGTCAGCATGCAATGCTGTAGTCATAGCAGGATACAACCACAGTCAGCATCACAATGCTGTAGTCATAGCAGGATACCACCACAGTCAGCATGCAATGCTGTAGTCATTGCAGGATACCATCACAGTCAGCATGCAATGCTGTAGTCATAGCAGGATACCACCACAGTCAGCATGCAATGCTTTAGTCACAGCAGGATACAACCACAGTCATCATGCAATGCTGTAGTCATAGCAGGATACCACCGCAGTCAGTATGCAATGATGTAGTCATAGCAGGATACCACCACAGTCAGCATGCAATGCTGTAGTCATATCAGGATACCACCACAGTCAGCATGCAATGCTGTAGTCAAAGCAGGATACAACCACAGTCAGCATGCAATGCTGTAGTCATAGCAGGATACCACCACAGTCAGTATGCAATGCTGTCATCATAGCAGGTCCCACCACAGTCAGTATGCACTGCTGTAATCATAGCAGGTACCACGACAATATGCAGTGCTGTAATCATAGCAGGTACCACAACAGCAGTTTCCACTGCTGTAATCATAGCAGGTACCACCAGTCAGTATGCACTGCTGTAATCATAGCAGGTACCACAGTAAGTATGCACTGCTGTAATCATAGCAGGATACCACCACCGTCAGCATGCAATACTGTAGTCATAGCAGGAAACCACCAGTCAGCATGCAATGCTGTAGTCATAGCAGGAGACCACCGCAGTCAGTATGCAATGCTGTAGTCATAGCAGGATACCACCACTGTCAGTATGCAATGATGTAGTCATAGCAGGATACCACCACAGTCAGTATGCAATGCTGTAGTCATAGCAGGACACCACCAGTCAGCATGCAATGCTGTAGTCAAAGCAGGATACCACCACAGTCAGGATGCAATGCTGTAATCATAGTAGGATACCACCACAGTCAGTATGCAATGCTGTAGTCATAGCAGGATATCACCATAGTCCCCATGCACTGCTATAGTCATAGCAGGATACAACCACAGTCAGCATGCAATGCTGAAGTCATAGCAGGATACAACGGCAGTCAGCATGCAATGCTGTAGTCATAGCAGGATACCACCGCAGTCAGTATGCAATGCTGTAGTTATAGCAGTATACCACTACCGTCATTATGCAATGCTGTAGTCATAGCAGGATACCACCACAGTCAGCATGCGATGCTGTAGTCATAGCAGGATACCACCACCGGCAGTATGCAATGCTGTAGTCATAGCAGGATACTACCACAGTCAGCATGCAATGCTGTAGTCATAGCAGGATACCACCACAGTCAGCATACAATGCTGTAGTCATAGCAGGATACCACCACAGTCAGCATGCAATGCTTGAGTCATAGCAGGAAACGACCACAGTCAGCATGCAATGCTGTAGTCATAGCAGGATACCACCACAGTCAGCACGCAATGCTGTAGTCATAGCAGGATACCACCACAGTCAGCATGCAATGCTGTAGTCATAGCAGGATATCACCACAGTCAGCATCACAATGCTGTAGTCATAGCAGGATACCACCATAGTCAGCATGCACTGCTATAGTCATAGCAGGTTACCACCACAGTCAGCATGCAATGCTGTAGTCATAGCAGGATACAACTACAGTCAGCATGCAATGCTGTAGTCATAGCAGGATACCACCGCAGTCAGTATGCAATGCTGAAGTTATAGAAGGATACCACTGCAGTCAGTATGCAATGCTGTAGTCATAGCAGGATACCACCACAGTGAGCATGCAATGCTGTAGTCATAGCAGGATACCACCAGTCAGCAAGCAATGCTGTAGTCATAGCACGATACCACCACAGTCAGCATGCAATGCTGTAGTCATAGCAGGATACAACCACAGTCAGCATCACAATGCTGTAGTCATAGCAGGATACCACCAGTCAGCATGCAATGCTGTAGTCATAGCCGGATACCACCACAGTCAGTATGCAATGCTGTAATCATAGCAGAATACCACCACAGTCAGTATGCAAGGCTGTAGTCATAGCAGGATACCACCATAGTCAGCATGCACTCATATAGTCATAGCAGGATACAACCACAGTCAGCATGCAATGCTATAGTCATAGCAGGATACCACCACAGTCAGCATGCAATGTTGTAGTCATAGCAGGATACCACCACAGTCAGCAAGCAATGCTGTAGTCATAGCAGGATACCACCACAGTCAGCATACAATGCTGTAGTCATAGCAGGATACCACCACAGTCAGTATGCAATGCTGTCATCATAGCAGGTCCCACCACAGTCAGTATGCACTGGTGTAATCATAGCAGGTACCACAGTCAGTATGCACTGCTGTAATCATAGCAGGATACCACCACCGTCAGCATGCAATACTGTAGTCATAGCAGGAAACCACCAGTCAGCATCCAATGCTGTAGTCATAGCAGGAGACCACCACAGTCAGTATGCAATGCTGTAGTTATAGCAGGATACCACCACTGTCAGTATGCAATGCTGTAGTCATAGCAGGATACCACCACAGTCAGGATGCAATGCTGTAGTCATAGCAGGACACCACCAGTCAGCATGCAATGCTGTAGTCATAGCAGGATAACACCAGTCAGGATGCAATGCTGTAGTCATAGCAGGATATTACCATAGTCAGCATGCACTGTTATAGTCATAGCAGGATACAACCACAGTCAGCATGCAATGCTGAAGTCATAGCAGGATACAACGGCAGTCATCATGCAATGCTGTAGTCATAGCAGGATACCACCGCAGTCAGTATGCAATGCTGAAGTCATAGCAGGATACCACCACAGTCAGCATGCAATGCTGTAGTCATAGCAGGATACCACCACTGTCAGTATGCAATGTTGTAGTCATAGCAGGATACCACCACAGTCGGCATGCAATGCTGTAGTCATAGCAGGATACCACCACAGTCAGCATACAATGCTGTAGTCATAGCAGGATACCACCAAAGTCAGCATGCAATGCTTGAGTCATAGCAGGAAACGACCACAGTCAGCATGCAATGCTGTAGTCATAGCAGGATACCACCACAGTCAGCAAGCAATGCTGTAGTCATAGCAGGATACCACCACAGTCAGCATGCAATGCTGTAGTCATAGCAGGATACCACCACAGTCAGCATGCAATGCTGTAGTCATAGCAGGATACCACCACAGTGAGCATGCACTGCTATAGTCATAGCAGGATACAACCACAGTCAGCAAGCAATGCTGTAGTCATAGCAGGATACAACCACAGTCATCATGCAATGCTGTAGTCATAGCAGGATACCACCGCAGTCAGTATGCAATGCTGTAGTCATATCAGGATACCACCACAGTCAGCATGAAATGCTGTAGTCATAGCAGGATACCACCACAGTCAGCATGCAATGCTGTAGTCAAAGCAGGATACAACCACAGTCAGCATGCAATGCTGTAGTCATAGCAGGATACCACCACAGTCAGTATGCAATGCTGTCATCATAGCAGGTCCCACCACAGTCAGTATGCACTGCTGTAATCACAGCAGGTACCACGACAATATGCACTGCTGTAATCATAGCAGGTACCACAACAGCAGTTTCCACTGCTGTAATCATAGCAGGTACCACCAGTCAGTATGCACTGCTGTAATCATAGCAGGTACCACAGTAAGTATGCACTGCTGTAATCATAGCAGGATACCACCACCGTCAGCATGCAATACTGTAGTCATAGAAGGAAACCACCAGTCAGCATGCAATGCTGTAGTCATAGCAGGAGACCACCGCAGTCAGAATACAATGCTGTAGTCATAGCAGGATACCACCACTGTCAGTATGCAATGCTGTAGTCATAGCAGGATACCACCACAGTCAGTATGCAATGCTGTAGTCATAGCAGGACACCACCAGTCAGCATGCAATGCTGTAGTCAAAGCAGGATACCACCACAGTCAGGATGCAATGCTGTAATCACAGCAGGATACCACCACAGTCAGTATGCAATGCTGTAGTCATAGCAGGATATCACCATAGTCAGCATGCACTGCTATAGTCATAGCAGGATACAACCACAGTCAGCATGCAATGCTGTAGTCATAGCAGGATACCACCACAGTCAGCATGCAATGCTGTAGTCATAGCAGGATACCACCACAGTCAGCATGTAATGCTGTAGTCATAGCAGGATACCACCACAGTCAGCATACAATGCTGTAGTCATAGCAGGATACCACCAAAGTCAGCATGCAATGCTTGAGTAATAGCAGGAAACGACCACAGTCAGCATGCAATGCGGTAGTCATAGCAGGATACCACCACAGTTAGCAAGCAATGCTGTAGTCATAGCAGGATACCACCACAGTCAGCATGCAATGCTGTAGTCATTGCAGGATACCACCACAGTCAGCATGCAATGCTGTAGTCATAGCAGGATACAACCACAGTCATCATGCAATGCTGTAGTCATAGCAGGATACCACCGCAGTCAGTATGCAATGCTGTAGTCATAGCAGGATACCACCACAGTCAGCATGCAATGCTGTAGTCATAGCAGGATACCACCATAGTCAGCATGCAATGCTGTAGTCAAAGCAGGATACAACCACAGTCAGCATGCAATGCTGTAGTCATAGCAGGATACCACCACAGTCAGTATGCAATGCTGTCATCATAGCAGGTCACACCACAGTCAGTATGCACTGCTGTAATCATAGCAGGTACCACGACAATATGCACTGCTGTAATCATAGCAGGTACCACAACAGCAGTTTCCACTGCTGTAATCATAGCAGGTAACACCAGTCAGTATGCACTGCTGTAATCATAGCAGGTACCACAGTAAGTATGCACTGCTGTAATCATAGCAGGATACCACCACCGTCAGCATGCAATACTGTAGTCATAGAAGGAAACCACCAGTCAGCATGCAATGCTGTAGTCATAGCAGGAGACCACCGCAGTCAGAATGCAATGCTGTAGTCATAGCAGGATACCACCACTGTCAGTATGCAATGCTGTAGTCATAGCAGGATACCACCACAGTCAGTATGCAATGCTGTAGTCATAGCAGGACACCACCAGTCAGCATGCAATGCTGTAGTCAAAGCAGGATACCACCACAGTCAGGATGCAATGCTGTAATCACAGCAGGATACCACCACAGTCAGTATGCAATGCTGTAGTCATAGCAGGATATCACCATAGTCAGCATGCACTGCTATAGTCATAGCAGGATACAACCACAGTCAGCATGCAATGCTGTAGTCATAGCAGGATACCACCACAGTCAGCATGCAATGCTGCAGTCATAGCAGGATACCACCACAGTCAGCATGTAATGCTGTAGTCATAGCAGGATACCACCACAGTCAGCATACAATGCTGTAGTCATAGCAGGATACCACCAAAGTCAGCATGCAATGCTTGAGTCACAGCAGGAAACGACCACAGTCAGCATGCAATGCGGTAGTCATAGCAGGATACCACCACAGTTAGCAAGCAATGCTGTAGTCATAGCAGGATACCACCAGTCAGCAAGCAATGCTGTAGTCATAGCACGATACCACCACAGTCAGCATGCAATGCTGTAGTCATAGCAGGATACAACCACAGTCAGCATCACAATGCTGTAGTCATAGCAGGATACCACCAGTCAGCATGCAATGCTGTAGTCATAGCCGGATACCACCACAGTCAGTATGCAATGCTGTAATCATAGCAGAATACCACCACAGTCAGTATGCAAGGCTGTAGTCATAGCAGGATACCACCATAGTCAGCATGCACTCATATAGTCATAGCAGGATACAACCACAGTCAGCATGCAATGCTATAGTCATAGCAGGATACCACCACAGTCAGCATGCAATGTTGTAGTCATAGCAGGATACCACCACAGTCAGCAAGCAATGCTGTAGTCATAGCAGGATACCACCACAGTCAGCATACAATGCTGTAGTCATAGCAGGATACCACCACAGTCAGTATGCAATGCTGTCATCATAACAGGTCCCACCACAGTCAGTATGCACTGGTGTAATCATAGCAGGTACCACAGTCAGTATGCACTGCTGTAATCATAGCAGGATACCACCACCGTCAGCATGCAATACTGTAGTCATAGCAGGAAACCACCAGTCAGCATCCAATGCTGTAGTCATAGCAGGAGACCACCACAGTCAGTATGCAATGCTGTAGTTATAGCAGGATACCACCACTGTCAGTATGCAATGCTGTAGTCATAGCAGGATACCACCACAGTCAGGATGCAATGCTGTAGTCATAGCAGGATACCACCAAAGTCAGCATGCAATGCTTGAGTCATAGCAGGAAACGACCACAGTCAGCATGCAATGCGGTAGTCATAGCAGGATACCACCACAGTTAGCAAGCAATGCTGTAGTCATAGCAGGATACCACCAGTCAGCAAGCAATGCTGTAGTCATAGCACGATACCACCACAGTCAGCATGCAATGCTGTAGTCATAGCAGGATACAACCACAGTCAGCATCACAATGCTGTAGTCATAGCAGGATACCACCAGTCAGCATGCAATGCTGTAGTCATAGCCGGATACCACCACAGTCAGTATGCAATGCTGTAATCATAGCAGAATACCACCACAGTCAGTATGCAAGGCTGTAGTCATAGCAGGATACCACCATAGTCAGCATGCACTCATATAGTCATAGCAGGATACAACCACAGTCAGCATGCAATGCTATAGTCATAGCAGGATACCACCACAGTCAGCATGCAATGTTGTAGTCATAGCAGGATACCACCACAGTCAGCAAGCAATGCTGTAGTCATAGCAGGATACCACCACAGTCAGCATACAATGCTGTAGTCATAGCAGGATACCACCACAGTCAGTATGCAATGCTGTCATCATAGCAGGTCCCACCACAGTCAGTATGCACTGGTGTAATCATAGCAGGTACCACAGTCAGTATGCACTGCTGTAATCATAGCAGGATACCACCACCGTCAGCATGCAATACTGTAGTCATAGCAGGAAACCACCAGTCAGCATCCAATGCTGTAGTCATAGCAGGAGACCACCACAGTCAGTATGCAATGCTGTAGTTATAGCAGGATACCACCACTGTCAGTATGCAATGCTGTAGTCATAGCAGGATACCACCACAGTCAGGATGCAATGCTGTAGTCATAGCAGGACACCACCAGTCAGCATGCAATGCTGTAGTCATAGCAGGATAACACCAGTCAGGATGCAATGCTGTAGTCATAGCAGGATATTACCATAGTCAGCATGCACTGCTATAGTCATAGCAGGATACAACCACAATCAGCATGCAATGCTGAAGTCATAGCAGGATACAACGGCAGTCATCATGCAATGCTGTAGTCATAGCAGGATACCACCGCAGTCAGTATGCAATGCTGAAGTCATAGCAGGATACCACCACAGTCAGCATGCAATGCTGTAGTCATAGCAGGATACCACCACCGTCAGTATGCAATGTTGTAGTCATAGCAGGATACCACCACAGTCAGCATGCAATGCTGTAGTCATAGCAGGATACCACCACAGTCAGCATGTAATGCTATAGTCATAGCAGGATACAACCACAGTCAACATGCAATGCTGTAGTCATAGCAGGTCCCACCACAGTCAGTATGCACTGGTGTAATCATAGCAGGTACCACAACAATATGCACTGCTGTAATCATAGCAGGTACCACCAGTCACTATGCACTGATGTAATCATAGCAGGTACCACAGTCAGTATGCACTGCTGTAATCATAGCAGGATACCACCACAGTCAGAATGCAATGCTGTAGTCCTAGCAGGATACCACCACAGTCAGTATGCAATGCTGTCATCATAGCAGGTCCCACCACAGTCAGTATGCACTGGTGTAATCATAGCAGGTACCACAACAATATGCACTGCTGTAATCATAGCAGGTACCACCAGTCAGTATGCACTGCTGTAATCATAGCAGGTACCACAGTCAGTATGCACTGCTGTAATCATAGCAGGATACCACCACCGTCAGCATGCAATACTGTAGTCATAGCAGGAAACCACCAGTCAGCATCCAATGCTGTAGTCATAGCAGGAGACCACCGCAGTCAGTATGCAATGCTGTAGTCATAGCAGGATACCACCACATGTCAGTATGCAATGCTGTAGTCATAGCAGGATACCACCACAGTCAGTATGCAATGCTGTAGTCATAGCAGGACACCACCAGTCAGCATGCAATGCTGTAGTCATAGCAGGATAACACCAGTCAGGATGCAATGCTGTAGTCATAGCAGGATATTACCATAGTCAGCATGCACTGCTATAGTCATAGCAGGATACAACCACAGTCAGCATGCAATGCTGAAGTCATAGCAGGATACAACGGCAGTCAGCATGCAATGCTGTAGTCATAGCAGGATACCACCGCAGTCAGTATGCAATGCTGAAGTCATAGCAGGATACCACCACAGTCAGCATGCAATGCTGTAGTCATAGCAGGATACCACCACAGTCAGCATACAATGCTGTAGTCATAGCAGGATACCACCACAGTCAGCATGTAATGCTGTAGTCAAAGCAGGATACCACCACAGTCAGCATACAATGCTGTAGTCATAGCAGGATACCACCAAAGTCAGCATGCAATGCTTGAGTCATAGCAGGAAATGACCTCAGTCAGCATGCAATGCTGTAGTCATAGCAGGATACCACCACAGTCAACAAGCAATGCTGTAGTCATAGCAGGATACCACCACAGTCAGCATGCAATGCTGTAGTCATTGCAGGATACTACCACAGTCAGCATGCAATGCTGTAGTCATAGCAGGATACCACCACAGTCAGCATGCAATGCTGTAGTCACAGCAGGATACCACCACAGTGAGCATGCACTGCTATAGTCATAGCAGGATACAACCACAGTCAGCATGCAATGCTGTAGTCATAGCAGGATACAACCACAGTCATCATGCAATGCTGCAGTCATAGCAGGATACCACCACAGTCAGTATGCAATGCTGTAGTCATAGCAGGATACCACCACAGTCAGCATGCAATGCTGTAGTCATAGCAGGATACCACCACAGTCAGCATGCAATGCTGTAGTCAAAGCAGGATACAACCACAGTCAGCATGTAATGCTGTAGTCATAGCAGGATACCACCACAGTCAGTATGCAATGCTGTCATCATAGCAGGTCCCACCACAGTCAGTATGCACTGCTGTAATCATAGCAGGTACCACGACAATATGCACTGCTGTAATCATAGCAGGTACCACAACAGCAGTTTCCACTGCTGTAATCATAGCAGGTACCACCAGTCAGTATGCACTGCTGTAATCATAGCAGGTACCACAGTAAGTATGCACTGCTGTAATCATAGCAGCATACCACCACCGTCAGCATGCAATACTGTAGTCATAGCAGGAAACCACCAGTCAGCATGCAATGCTGTAGTCATAGCAGGAGACCACCGCAGTCAGTATGCAATGCTGTAGTCATAGCAGGGTACCACCACTGTCAGTATGCAATGCTGTAGTCATAGCAGGATACCACCACAGTCAGTATGCAATGCTGTAGTCATAGCAGGACACCACCAGTCAGCATGCAATGCTGTAGTCAAAGCAGGATACCACCAAAGTCAGGATGCAATGCTGTAATCATAGCAGGATACCACCACAGTCAGTATGCAATGCTGTAGTCATAGCAGGATATCACCATAGTCAGCATGCACTGCTATAGTCATTGCAGGATACAACCACAGTCAGCATGCAATGCTGAAGTCAAAGCAGGATACAACGGCAGACAGCATGCAATGCTGTAGTCATAGCAGGATACCACCGCAGTCAGTATGCAATGCTGTAGTCATAGCAGGATACCACTACCGTCAGTATGCAATGCTGTAGTCATAGCAGGATACCACCACAGTCAGCATGCGATGCTGTAGTCATAGCAGGATACCACCACCGTCAGTATGCAATGCTGTAGTCATAGCAGGATACCACCACAGTCAGCATGCAATGCTGTAGTCATAGCAGGATACCACCACAGTCAGCATGTAATGCTGTAGTCATAGCAGGATACCACCACAGTCAGCATACAATGCTGTAGTCATAGCAGGATACCACCACAGTCAGCATGCAATGCTTGAGTCATAGCAGGAAACGACCACAGTCAGCATGCAATGCTGTAGTCATAGCAGGATACCACCACAGTCAGCACGCAATGCTGTAGTCATAGCAGGATACCACCACAGTCAGCATGCAATGCTGTAGTCATAGCAGGATACCACCACAGTCAGTATCACAATGCTGTAGTCATAGCAGGATACCACGATAGTCAGCATGCACTGCTATAGTCATAGCAGGATACCACCACAGTCAGCATGCAATGCTGTAGTCATAGCAGGATACAACTACAGTCAGCATGCAATGCTGTAGTCATAGCAGGATACCACAGCAGTCAGTATGCAATGCTGAAGTTATAGAAGGATACCACTGCAGTCAGTATGCAATGCTGTAGTCATAGCAGGATACCACCACAGTCAGCATGCAATGCTGTAGTCATAGCAGGATACCACCACAGTCAGCATACAATGCTGTAGTCATAGCACAATACCACCACAGTCAGCATGCAATGCTGTAGTCATAGCAGGATACAACCACAGTCAGCATCACAATGCTGTAGTCATAGCAGGATACCACCACAGTCAGTATGCAATGCTGTAGTCATAGCAGGATACCACTACCGTCAGTATGCAATGCTGTAGTCATAGCAGGATACCACCACAGTCAGCATGCGATGCTGTAGTCATAGCAGGATACCACTACCGTCAGTATGCAATGCTGTAGTCATAGCAGGATACCACCACAGTCAGCATGCAATGCTGTAGTCATAGCAGGATACCACCACAGTCAGCATGTAATGCTGTAGTCATAGCAGGATACCACCACAGTCAGCATACAATGCTGTAGTCATAGCAGGATACCACCACAGTCAGCATGCAATGCTTGAGTCATAGCAGGAAACGACCACAGTCAGCATGCAATGCTGTAGTCATAGCAGGATACCACCACAGTCAGCACGCAATGCTGTAGTCATAGCAGGATACCACCACAGTCAGCATGCAATGCTGTAGTCATAGCAGGATACCACCACAGTCAGTATCACAATGCTGTAGTCATAGCAGGATACCACCATAGTCAGCATGCACTGCTATAGTCATAGCAGGATACCACCACAGTCAGCATGCAATGCTGTAGTCATAGCAGGATACAACTACAGTCAGCATGCAATGCTGTAGTCATAGCAGGATACCACAGCAGTCAGTATGCAATGCTGAAGTTATAGAAGGATACCACTGCAGTCAGTATGCAATGCTGTAGTCATAGCAGAATACCACCACAGTCAGCATGCAATGCTGTAGTCATAGCAGGATACCACCACAGTCAGCATACAATGCTGTAGTCATAGCACGATACCACCACAGTCAGCATGCAATGCTGTAGTCATAGCAGGATACAACCACAGTCAGCATCACAATGCTGTAGTCATAGCAGGATACCACCACAGTCAGCATGCAATGCTGTAGTCATTGCAGGATACCATCACAGTCAGCATGCAATGCTGTAGTCATAGCAGGATACCACCACAGTCAGCATGCAATGCTTTAGTCACAGCAGGATACAACCACAGTCATCATGCAATGCTGTAGTCATAGCAGGATACCACCGCAGTCAGTATGCAATGATGTAGTCATAGCAGGATACCACCACAGTCAGCATGCAATGCTGTAGTCATATCAGGATACCACCACAGTCAGCATGCAATGCTGTAGTCAAAGCAGGATACAACCACAGTCAGCATGCAATGCTGTAGTCATAGCAGGATACCACCACAGTCAGTATGCAATGCTGTCATCATAGCAGGTCCCACCACAGTCAGTATGCACTGCTGTAATCATAGCAGGTACCACGACAATATGCAGTGCTGTAATCATAGCAGGTACCACAACAGCAGTTTCCACTGCTGTAATCATAGCAGGTACCACCAGTCAGTATGCACTGCTGTAATCATAGCAGGTACCACAGTAAGTATGCACTGCTGTAATCATAGCAGGATACCACCACCGTCAGCATGCAATACTGTAGTCATAGCAGGAAACCACCAGTCAGCATGCAATGCTGTAGTCATAGCAGGAGACCACCGCAGTCAGTATGCAATGCTGTAGTCATAGCAGGATACCACCACTGTCAGTATGCAATGATGTAGTCATAGCAGGATACCACCACAGTCAGTATGCAATGCTGTAGTCATAGCAGGACACCACCAGTCAGCATGCAATGCTGTAGTCAAAGCAGGATACCACCACAGTCAGGATGCAATGCTGTAATCATAGTAGGATACCACCACAGTCAGTATGCAATGCTGTAGTCATAGCAGGATATCACCATAGTCCCCATGCACTGCTATAGTCATAGCAGGATACAACCACAGTCAGCATGCAATGCTGAAGTCATAGCAGGATACAACGGCAGTCAGCATGCAATGCTGTAGTCATAGCAGGATACCACCGCAGTCAGTATGCAATGCTGTAGTTATAGCAGTATACCACTACCGTCATTATGCAATGCTGTAGTCATAGCAGGATACCACCACAGTCAGCATGCGATGCTGTAGTCATAGCAGGATACCACCACCGGCAGTATGCAATGCTGTAGTCATAGCAGGATACTACCACAGTCAGCATGCAATGCTGTAGTCATAGCAGGATACCACCACAGTCAGCATACAATGCTGTAGTCATAGCAGGATACCACCACAGTCAGCATGCAATGCTTGAGTCATAGCAGGAAACGACCACAGTCAGCATGCAATGCTGTAGTCATAGCAGGATACCACCACAGTCAGCACGCAATGCTGTAGTCATAGCAGGATACCACCACAGTCAGCATGCAATGCTGTAGTCATAGCAGGATATCACCACAGTCAGCATCACAATGCTGTAGTCATAGCAGGATACCACCATAGTCAGCATGCACTGCTATAGTCATAGCAGGTTACCACCACAGTCAGCATGCAATGCTGTAGTCATAGCAGGATACAACTACAGTCAGCATGCAATGCTGTAGTCATAGCAGGATACCACCGCAGTCAGTATGCAATGCTGAAGTTATAGAAGGATACCACTGCAGTCAGTATGCAATGCTGTAGTCATAGCAGGATACCACCACAGTGAGCATGCAATGCTGTAGTCATAGCAGGATACCACCAGTCAGCAAGCAATGCTGTAGTCATAGCACGATACCACCACAGTCAGCATGCAATGCTGTAGTCATAGCAGGATACAACCACAGTCAGCATCACAATGCTGTAGTCATAGCAGGATACCACCAGTCAGCATGCAATGCTGTAGTCATAGCCGGATACCACCACAGTCAGTATGCAATGCTGTAATCATAGCAGAATACCACCACAGTCAGTATGCAAGGCTGTAGTCATAGCAGGATACCACCATAGTCAGCATGCACTCATATAGTCATAGCAGGATACAACCACAGTCAGCATGCAATGCTATAGTCATAGCAGGATACCACCACAGTCAGCATGCAATGTTGTAGTCATAGCAGGATACCACCACAGTCAGCAAGCAATGCTGTAGTCATAGCAGGATACCACCACAGTCAGCATACAATGCTGTAGTCATAGCAGTATACCACCACAGTCAGTATGCAATGCTGTCATCATAGCAGGTCCCACCACAGTCAGTATGCACTGGTGTAATCATAGCAGGTACCACAGTCAGTATGCACTGCTGTAATCATAGCAGGATACCACCACCGTCAGCATGCAATACTGTAGTCATAGCAGGAAACCACCAGTCAGCATCCAATGCTGTAGTCATAGCAGGAGACCACCACAGTCAGTATGCAATGCTGTAGTTATAGCAGGATACCACCACTGTCAGTATGCAATGCTGTAGTCATAGCAGGATACCACCACAGTCAGGATGCAATGCTGTAGTCATAGCAGGACACCACCAGTCAGCATGCAATGCTGTAGTCATAGCAGGATAACACCAGTCAGGATGCAATGCTGTAGTCATAGCAGGATATTACCATAGTCAGCATGCACTGTTATAGTCATAGCAGGATACAACCACAGTCAGCATGCAATGCTGAAGTCATAGCAGGATACAACGGCAGTCATCATGCAATGCTGTAGTCATAGCAGGATACCACCGCAGTCAGTATGCAATGCTGAAGTCATAGCAGGATACCACCACAGTCAGCATGCAATGCTGTAGTCATAGCAGGATACCACCACCGTCAGTATGCAATGTTGTAGTCATAGCAGGATACCACCACAGTCAGCATGCAATGCTGTAGTCATAGCAGGATACCACCACAGTCAGCATGTAATGCTATAGTCATAGCAGGATACCACCACAGTCAGCATACAATGCTGTAGTCATAGCAGGATACCACCAAAGTCAGCATGCAATGCTTGAGTCATAGCAGGAAACGACCACAGTCAGCATGCAATGCTGTAGTCATAGCAGGATACCACCACAGTCAGCAAGCAATGCTGTAGTCATAGCAGGATACCACCACAGTCAGCATGCAATGCTGTAGTCATAGCAGGATACCACCACAGTCAGCATGCAATGCTGTAGTCATAGCAGGATACCACCACAGTGAGCATGCACTGCTATAGTCATAGCAGGATACAACCACAGTCAGCAAGCAATGCTGTAGTCATAGCAGGATACAACCACAGTCATCATGCAATGCTGTAGTCATAGCAGGATACCACCGCAGTCAGTATGCAATGCTGTAGTCATATCAGGATACCACCACAGTCAGCATGAAATGCTGTAGTCATAGCAGGATACCACCACAGTCAGCATGCAATGCTGTAGTCAAAGCAGGATACAACCACAGTCAGCATGCAATGCTGTAGTCATAGCAGGATACCACCACAGTCAGTATGCAATGCTGTCATCATAGCAGGTCCCACCACAGTCAGTATGCACTGCTGTAATCACAGCAGGTACCACGACAATATGCACTGCTGTAATCATAGCAGGTACCACAACAGCAGTTTCCACTGCTGTAATCATAGCAGGTACCACCAGTCAGTATGCACTGCTGTAATCATAGCAGGTACCACAGTAAGTATGCACTGCTGTAATCATAGCAGGATACCACCACCGTCAGCATGCAATACTGTAGTCATAGAAGGAAACCACCAGTCAGCATGCAATGCTGTAGTCATAGCAGGAGACCACCGCAGTCAGAATACAATGCTGTAGTCATAGCAGGATACCACCACTGTCAGTATGCAATGCTGTAGTCATAGCAGGATACCACCACAGTCAGTATGCAATGCTGTAGTCATAGCAGGACACCACCAGTCAGCATGCAATGCTGTAGTCAAAGCAGGATACCACCACAGTCAGGATGCAATGCTGTAATCACAGCAGGATACCACCACAGTCAGTATGCAATGCTGTAGTCATAGCAGGATATCACCATAGTCAGCATGCACTGCTATAGTCATAGCAGGATACAACCACAGTCAGCATGCAATGCTGTAGTCATAGCAGGATACCACCACAGTCAGCATGCAATGCTGTAGTCATAGCAGGATACCACCACAGTCAGCATGTAATGCTGTAGTCATAGCAGGATACCACCACAGTCAGCATACAATGCTGTAGTCATAGCAGGATACCACCAAAGTCAGCATGCAATGCTTGAGTAATAGCAGGAAACGACCACAGTCAGCATGCAATGCGGTAGTCATAGCAGGATACCACCACAGTTAGCAAGCAATGCTGTAGTCATAGCAGGATACCACCACAGTCAGCATGCAATGCTGTAGTCATTGCAGGATACCACCACAGTCAGCATGCAATGCTGTAGTCATAGCAGGATACAACCACAGTCATCATGCAATGCTGTAGTCATAGCAGGATACCACCGCAGTCAGTATGCAATGCTGTAGTCATAGCAGGATACCACCACAGTCAGCATGCAATGCTGTAGTCATAGCAGGATACCACCATAGTCAGCATGCAATGCTGTAGTCAAAGCAGGATACAACCACAGTCAGCATGCAATGCTGTAGTCATAGCAGGATACCACCACAGTCAGTATGCAATGCTGTCATCATAGCAGGTCACACCACAGTCAGTATGCACTGCTGTAATCATAGCAGGTACCACGACAATATGCACTGCTGTAATCATAGCAGGTACCACAACAGCAGTTTCCACTGCTGTAATCATAGCAGGTAACACCAGTCAGTATGCACTGCTGTAATCATAGCAGGTACCACAGTAAGTATGCACTGCTGTAATCATAGCAGGATACCACCACCGTCAGCATGCAATACTGTAGTCATAGAAGGAAACCACCAGTCAGCATGCAATGCTGTAGTCATAGCAGGAGACCACCGCAGTCAGAATGCAATGCTGTAGTCATAGCAGGATACCACCACTGTCAGTATGCAATGCTGTAGTCATAGCAGGATACCACCACAGTCAGTATGCAATGCTGTAGTCATAGCAGGACACCACCAGTCAGCATGCAATGCTGTAGTCAAAGCAGGATACCACCACAGTCAGGATGCAATGCTGTAATCACAGCAGGATACCACCACAGTCAGTATGCAATGCTGTAGTCATAGCAGGATATCACCATAGTCAGCATGCACTGCTATAGTCATAGCAGGATACAACCACAGTCAGCATGCAATGCTGTAGTCATAGCAGGATACCACCACAGTCAGCATGCAATGCTGTAGTCATAGCAGGATACCACCACAGTCAGCATGTAATGCTGTAGTCATAGCAGGATACCACCACAGTCAGCATACAATGCTGTAGTCATAGCAGGATACCACCAAAGTCAGCATGCAATGCTTGAGTCACAGCAGGAAACGACCACAGTCAGCATGCAATGCGGTAGTCATAGCAGGATACCACCACAGTTAGCAAGCAATGCTGTAGTCATAGCAGGATACCACCAGTCAGCAAGCAATGCTGTAGTCATAGCACGATACCACCACAGTCAGCATGCAATGCTGTAGTCATAGCAGGATACAACCACAGTCAGCATCACAATGCTGTAGTCATAGCAGGATACCACCAGTCAGCATGCAATGCTGTAGTCATAGCCGGATACCACCACAGTCAGTATGCAATGCTGTAATCATAGCAGAATACCACCACAGTCAGTATGCAAGGCTGTAGTCATAGCAGGATACCACCATAGTCAGCATGCACTCATATAGTCATAGCAGGATACAACCACAGTCAGCATGCAATGCTATAGTCATAGCAGGATACCACCACAGTCAGCATGCAATGTTGTAGTCATAGCAGGATACCACCACAGTCAGCAAGCAATGCTGTAGTCATAGCAGGATACCACCACAGTCAGCATACAATGCTGTAGTCATAGCAGGATACCACCACAGTCAGTATGCAATGCTGTCATCATAGCAGGTCCCACCACAGTCAGTATGCACTGGTGTAATCATAGCAGGTACCACAGTCAGTATGCACTGCTGTAATCATAGCAGGATACCACCACCGTCAGCATGCAATACTGTAGTCATAGCAGGAAACCACCAGTCAGCATCCAATGCTGTAGTCATAGCAGGAGACCACCACAGTCAGTATGCAATGCTGTAGTTATAGCAGGATACCACCACTGTCAGTATGCAATGCTGTAGTCATAGCAGGATACCACCACAGTCAGGATGCAATGCTGTAGTCATAGCAGGATACCACCAAAGTCAGCATGCAATGCTTGAGTCATAGCAGGAAACGACCACAGTCAGCATGCAATGCGGTAGTCATAGCAGGATACCACCACAGTTAGCAAGCAATGCTGTAGTCATAGCAGGATACCACCAGTCAGCAAGCAATGCTGTAGTCATAGCACGATACCACCACAGTCAGCATGCAATGCTGTAGTCATAGCAGGATACAACCACAGTCAGCATCACAATGCTGTAGTCATAGCAGGATACCACCAGTCAGCATGCAATGCTGTAGTCATAGCCGGATACCACCACAGTCAGTATGCAATGCTGTAATCATAGCAGAATACCACCACAGTCAGTATGCAAGGCTGTAGTCATAGCAGGATACCACCATAGTCAGCATGCACTCATATAGTCATAGCAGGATACAACCACAGTCAGCATGCAATGCTATAGTCATAGCAGGATACCACCACAGTCAGCATGCAATGTTGTAGTCATAGCAGGATACCACCACAGTCAGCAAGCAATGCTGTAGTCATAGCAGGATACCACCACAGTCAGCATACAATGCTGTAGTCATAGCAGGATACCACCACAGTCAGTATGCAATGCTGTCATCATAGCAGGTCCCACCACAGTCAGTATGCACTGGTGTAATCATAGCAGGTACCACAGTCAGTATGCACTGCTGTAATCATAGCAGGATACCACCACCGTCAGCATGCAATACTGTAGTCATAGCAGGAAACCACCAGTCAGCATCCAATGCTGTAGTCATAGCAGGAGACCACCACAGTCAGTATGCAATGCTGTAGTTATAGCAGGATACCACCACTGTCAGTATGCAATGCTGTAGTCATAGCAGGATACCACCACAGTCAGGATGCAATGCTGTAGTCATAGCAGGACACCACCAGTCAGCATGCAATGCTGTAGTCATAGCAGGATAACACCAGTCAGGATGCAATGCTGTAGTCATAGCAGGATATTACCATAGTCAGCATGCACTGCTATAGTCATAGCAGGATACAACCACAGTCAGCATGCAATGCTGAAGTCATAGCAGGATACAACGGCAGTCATCATGCAATGCTGTAGTCATAGCAGGATACCACCGCAGTCAGTATGCAATGCTGAAGTCATAGCAGGATACCACCACAGTCAGCATGCAATGCTGTAGTCATAGCAGGATACCACCACCGTCAGTATGCAATGTTGTAGTCATAGCAGGATACCACCACAGTCAGCATGCAATGCTGTAGTCATAGCAGGAAACGACCACAGTCAGCATGCAATGCTGTAGTCATAGCAGGATACCACCACAGTCAGCACGCAATGCTGTAGTCATAGCAGGATACCACCACAGTCAGCATGCAATGCTGTAGTCATAGCAGGATATCACCACAGTCAGCATCACAATGCTGTAGTCATAGCAGGATACCACCATAGTCAGCATGCACTGCTATAGTCATAGCAGGTTACCACCACAGTCAGCATGCAATGCTGTAGTCATAGCAGGATACAACTACAGTCAGCATGCAATGCTGTAGTCATAGCAGGATACCACCGCAGTCAGTATGCAATGCTGAAGTTATAGAAGGATACCACTGCAGTCAGTATGCAATGCTGTAGTCATAGCAGGATACCACCACAGTGAGCATGCAATGCTGTAGTCATAGCAGGATACCACCAGTCAGCAAGCAATGCTGTAGTCATAGCACGATACCACCACAGTCAGCATGCAATGCTGTAGTCATAGCAGGATACAACCACAGTCAGCATCACAATGCTGTAGTCATAGCAGGATACCACCAGTCAGCATGCAATGCTGTAGTCATAGCCGGATACCACCACAGTCAGTATGCAATGCTGTAATCATAGCAGAATACCACCACAGTCAGTATGCAAGGCTGTAGTCATAGCAGGATACCACCATAGTCAGCATGCACTCATATAGTCATAGCAGGATACAACCACAGTCAGCATGCAATGCTATAGTCATAGCAGGATACCACCACAGTCAGCATGCAATGTTGTAGTCATAGCAGGATACCACCACAGTCAGCAAGCAATGCTGTAGTCATAGCAGGATACCACCACAGTCAGCATACAATGCTGTAGTCATAGCAGGATACCACCACAGTCAGTATGCAATGCTGTCATCATAGCAGGTCCCACCACAGTCAGTATGCACTGGTGTAATCATAGCAGGTACCACAGTCAGTATGCACTGCTGTAATCATAGCAGGATACCACCACCGTCAGCATGCAATACTGTAGTCATAGCAGGAAACCACCAGTCAGCATCCAATGCTGTAGTCATAGCAGGAGACCACCACAGTCAGTATGCAATGCTGTAGTTATAGCAGGATACCACCACTGTCAGTATGCAATGCTGTAGTCATAGCAGGATACCACCACAGTCAGGATGCAATGCTGTAGTCATAGCAGGACACCACCAGTCAGCATGCAATGCTGTAGTCATAGCAGGATAAGACCAGTCAGGATGCAATGCTGTAGTCATAGCAGGATATTACCATAGTCAGCATGCACTGTTATAGTCATAGCAGGATACAACCACAGTCAGCATGCAATGCTGAAGTCATAGCAGGATACAACGGCAGTCATCATGCAATGCTGTAGTCATAGCAGGATACCACCGCAGTCAGTATGCAATGCTGAAGTCATAGCAGGATACCACCACAGTCAGCATGCAATGCTGTAGTCATAGCAGGATACCACCACCGTCAGTATGCAATGTTGTAGTCATAGCAGGATACCACCACAGTCAGCATGCAATGCTGTAGTCATAGCAGGATACCACCACAGTCAGCATGTAATGCTATAGTCATAGCAGGATACCACCACAGTCAGCATACAATGCTGTAGTCATAGCAGGATACCACCAAAGTCAGCATGCAATGCTTGAGTCATAGCAGGAAACGACCACAGTCAGCATGCAATGCTGTAGTCATAGCAGGATACCACCACAGTCAGCAAGCAATGCTGTAGTCATAGCAGGATACCACCACAGTCAGCATGCAATGCTGTAGTCATAGCAGGATACCACCACAGTCAGCATGCAATGCTGTAGTCATAGCAGGATACCACCACAGTGAGCATGCACTGCTATAGTCATAGCAGGATACAACCACAGTCAGCAAGCAATGCTGTAGTCATAGCAGGATACAACCACAGTCATCATGCAATGCTGTAGTCATAGCAGGATACCACCGCAGTCAGTATGCAATGCTGTAGTCATATCAGGATACCACCACAGTCAGCATGAAATGCTGTAGTCATAGCAGGATACCACCACAGTCAGCATGCAATGCTGTAGTCAAAGCAGGATACAACCACAGTCAGCATGCAATGCTGTAGTCATAGCAGGATACCACCACAGTCAGTATGCAATGCTGTCATCATAGCAGGTCCCACCACAGTCAGTATGCACTGCTGTAATCACAGCAGGTACCACGACAATATGCACTGCTGTAATCATAGCAGGTACCACAACAGCAGTTTCCACTGCTGTAATCATAGCAGGTACCACCAGTCAGTATGCACTGCTGTAATCATAGCAGGTACCACAGTAAGTATGCACTGCTGTAATCATAGCAGGATACCACCACCGTCAGCATGCAATACTGTAGTCATAGAAGGAAACCACCAGTCAGCATGCAATGCTGTAGTCATAGCAGGAGACCACCGCAGTCAGAATACAATGCTGTAGTCATAGCAGGATACCACCACTGTCAGTATGCAATGCTGTAGTCATAGCAGGATACCACCACAGTCAGTATGCAATGCTGTAGTCATAGCAGGACACCACCAGTCAGCATGCAATGCTGTAGTCAAAGCAGGATACCACCACAGTCAGGATGCAATGCTGTAATCACAGCAGGATACCACCACAGTCAGTATGCAATGCTGTAGTCATAGCAGGATATCACCATAGTCAGCATGCACTGCTATAGTCATAGCAGGATACAACCACAGTCAGCATGCAATGCTGTAGTCATAGCAGGATACCACCACAGTCAGCATGCAATGCTGTAGTCATAGCAGGATACCACCACAGTCAGCATGTAATGCTGTAGTCATAGCAGGATACCACCACAGTCAGCATACAATGCTGTAGTCATAGCAGGATACCACCAAAGTCAGCATGCAATGCTTGAGTAATAGCAGGAAACGACCACAGTCAGCATGCAATGCGGTAGTCATAGCAGGATACCACCACAGTTAGCAAGCAATGCTGTAGTCATAGCAGGATACCACCACAGTCAGCATGCAATGCTGTAGTCATTGCAGGATACCACCACAGTCAGCATGCAATGCTGTAGTCATAGCAGGATACAACCACAGTCATCATGCAATGCTGTAGTCATAGCAGGATACCACCGCAGTCAGTATGCAATGCTGTAGTCATAGCAGGATACCACCACAGTCAGCATGCAATGCTGTAGTCATAGCAGGATACCACCATAGTCAGCATGCAATGCTGTAGTCAAAGCAGGATACAACCACAGTCAGCATGCAATGCTGTAGTCATAGCAGGATACCACCACAGTCAGTATGCAATGCTGTCATCATAGCAGGTCACACCACAGTCAGTATGCACTGCTGTAATCATAGCAGGTACCACGACAATATGCACTGCTGTAATCATAGCAGGTACCACAACAGCAGTTTCCACTGCTGTAATCATAGCAGGTAACACCAGTCAGTATGCACTGCTGTAATCATAGCAGGTACCACAGTAAGTATGCACTGCTGTAATCATAGCAGGATACCACCACCGTCAGCATGCAATACTGTAGTCATAGAAGGAAACCACCAGTCAGCATGCAATGCTGTAGTCATAGCAGGAGACCACCGCAGTCAGAATGCAATGCTGTAGTCATAGCAGGATACCACCACTGTCAGTATGCAATGCTGTAGTCATAGCAGGATACCACCACAGTCAGTATGCAATGCTGTAGTCATAGCAGGACACCACCAGTCAGCATGCAATGCTGTAGTCAAAGCAGGATACCACCACAGTCAGGATGCAATGCTGTAATCACAGCAGGATACCACCACAGTCAGTATGCAATGCTGTAGTCATAGCAGGATATCACCATAGTCAGCATGCACTGCTATAGTCATAGCAGGATACAACCACAGTCAGCATGCAATGCTGTAGTCATAGCAGGATACCACCACAGTCAGCATGCAATGCTGTAGTCATAGCAGGATACCACCACAGTCAGCATGTAATGCTGTAGTCATAGCAGGATACCACCACAGTCAGCATACAATGCTGTAGTCATAGCAGGATACCACCAAAGTCAGCATGCAATGCTTGAGTCACAGCAGGAAACGACCACAGTCAGCATGCAATGCGGTAGTCATAGCAGGATACCACCACAGTTAGCAAGCAATGCTGTAGTCATAGCAGGATACCACCAGTCAGCAAGCAATGCTGTAGTCATAGCACGATACCACCACAGTCAGCATGCAATGCTGTAGTCATAGCAGGATACAACCACAGTCAGCATCACAATGCTGTAGTCATAGCAGGATACCACCAGTCAGCATGCAATGCTGTAGTCATAGCCGGATACCACCACAGTCAGTATGCAATGCTGTAATCATAGCAGAATACCACCACAGTCAGTATGCAAGGCTGTAGTCATAGCAGGATACCACCATAGTCAGCATGCACTCATATAGTCATAGCAGGATACAACCACAGTCAGCATGCAATGCTATAGTCATAGCAGGATACCACCACAGTCAGCATGCAATGTTGTAGTCATAGCAGGATACCACCACAGTCAGCAAGCAATGCTGTAGTCATAGCAGGATACCACCACAGTCAGCATACAATGCTGTAGTCATAGCAGGATACCACCACAGTCAGTATGCAATGCTGTCATCATAGCAGGTCCCACCACAGTCAGTATGCACTGGTGTAATCATAGCAGGTACCACAGTCAGTATGCACTGCTGTAATCATAGCAGGATACCACCACCGTCAGCATGCAATACTGTAGTCATAGCAGGAAACCACCAGTCAGCATCCAATGCTGTAGTCATAGCAGGAGACCACCACAGTCAGTATGCAATGCTGTAGTTATAGCAGGATACCACCACTGTCAGTATGCAATGCTGTAGTCATAGCAGGATACCACCACAGTCAGGATGCAATGCTGTAGTCATAGCAGGATACCACCAAAGTCAGCATGCAATGCTTGAGTCATAGCAGGAAACGACCACAGTCAGCATGCAATGCGGTAGTCATAGCAGGATACCACCACAGTTAGCAAGCAATGCTGTAGTCATAGCAGGATACCACCAGTCAGCAAGCAATGCTGTAGTCATAGCACGATACCACCACAGTCAGCATGCAATGCTGTAGTCATAGCAGGATACAACCACAGTCAGCATCACAATGCTGTAGTCATAGCAGGATACCACCAGTCAGCATGCAATGCTGTAGTCATAGCCGGATACCACCACAGTCAGTATGCAATGCTGTAATCATAGCAGAATACCACCACAGTCAGTATGCAAGGCTGTAGTCATAGCAGGATACCACCATAGTCAGCATGCACTCATATAGTCATAGCAGGATACAACCACAGTCAGCATGCAATGCTATAGTCATAGCAGGATACCACCACAGTCAGCATGCAATGTTGTAGTCATAGCAGGATACCACCACAGTCAGCAAGCAATGCTGTAGTCATAGCAGGATACCACCACAGTCAGCATACAATGCTGTAGTCATAGCAGGATACCACCACAGTCAGTATGCAATGCTGTCATCATAGCAGGTCCCACCACAGTCAGTATGCACTGGTGTAATCATAGCAGGTACCACAGTCAGTATGCACTGCTGTAATCATAGCAGGATACCACCACCGTCAGCATGCAATACTGTAGTCATAGCAGGAAACCACCAGTCAGCATCCAATGCTGTAGTCATAGCAGGAGACCACCACAGTCAGTATGCAATGCTGTAGTTATAGCAGGATACCACCACTGTCAGTATGCAATGCTGTAGTCATAGCAGGATACCACCACAGTCAGGATGCAATGCTGTAGTCATAGCAGGACACCACCAGTCAGCATGCAATGCTGTAGTCATAGCAGGATAACACCAGTCAGGATGCAATGCTGTAGTCATAGCAGGATATTACCATAGTCAGCATGCACTGCTATAGTCATAGCAGGATACAACCACAGTCAGCATGCAATGCTGAAGTCATAGCAGGATACAACGGCAGTCATCATGCAATGCTGTAGTCATAGCAGGATACCACCGCAGTCAGTATGCAATGCTGAAGTCATAGCAGGATACCACCACAGTCAGCATGCAATGCTGTAGTCATAGCAGGATACCACCACCGTCAGTATGCAATGTTGTAGTCATAGCAGGATACCACCACAGTCAGCATGCAATGCTGTAGTCATAGCATGATACCACCACAGTCAGCATGTAATGCTATAGTCATAGCAGGATACCACCACAGTCAGCATACAATGCTGTAGTCATAGCAGGATACCACCAAAGTCAGCATGCAATGCTTGAGTCATAGCAGGAAACGACCACAGTCAGCATGCAATGCTGTAGTCATAGCAGGATACCAACACAGTCAGCAAGCAATGCTGTAGTCATAGCAGGATATCACCATAGTCAGCATGCAATGCTGTAGTCATAGCAGGATACCACCACAGTCAGCATGCAATGCTGTAGTCATAGCAGGATACCACCACAGTCAGCATGCAATGCTGTAGTCACAGCAGGATACCACCACAGTGAGCATGCACTGCTATAGTCATAGCAGGATACAACCACAGTCAGCAAGCAATGCTGTAGTCATAGCAGGATACAACCACAGTCATCATGCAATGCTGTAGTCATAGCAGGATACCACCGCAGTCAGTATGCAATGCTGTAGTCATATCAGGATACCACCATAGTCAGCATGCAATGCTGTAGTCAAAGCAGGATACAACCACAGTCAGCATGCAATGCTGTAGTCATAGCAGGATACCACCACAGTCAGTATGCAATGCTGTCATCATAGCAGGTCCCACCACAGTCAGTATGCACTGCTGTAATCATAGCAGGTACCACGACAATATGCACTGCTGTAATCATAGCAGGTACCACAACAGCAGTTTCCACTGCTGTAATCATAGCAGGTAACACCAGTCAGTATGCACTGCTGTAATCATAGCAGGTACCACAGTAAGTATGCACTGCTGTAATCATAGCAGGATACCACCACCGTCAGCATGCAATACTGTAGTCATAGAAGGAAACCACCAGTCAGCATGCAATGCTGTAGTCATAGCAGGAGACCACCGCAGTCAGAATGCAATGCTGTAGTCATAGCAGGATACCACCACTGTCAGTATGCAATGCTGTAGTCATAGCAGGATACCACCACAGTCAGTATGCAATGCTGTAGTCATAGCAGGACACCACCAGTCAGCATGCAATGCTGTAGTCAAAGCAGGATACCACCACAGTCAGGATGCAATGCTGTAATCACAGCAGGATACCACCACAGTCAGTATGCAATGCTGTAGTCATAGCAGGATATCACCATAGTCAGCATGCACTGCTATAGTCATAGCAGGATACAACCACAGTCAGCATGCAATGCTGTAGTCATAGCAGGATACCACCACAGTCAGCATGCAATGCTGTAGTCATAGCAGGATACCACCACAGTCAGCATGTAATGCTGTAGTCATAGCAGGATACCACCACAGTCAGCATACAATGCTGTAGTCATAGCAGGATACCACCAAAGTCAGCATGCAATGCTTGAGTCACAGCAGGAAACGACCACAGTCAGCATGCAATGCGGTAGTCATAGCAGGATACCACCACAGTTAGCAAGCAATGCTGTAGTCATAGCAGGATACCACCAGTCAGCAAGCAATGCTGTAGTCATAGCACGATACCACCACAGTCAGCATGCAATGCTGTAGTCATAGCAGGATACAACCACAGTCAGCATCACAATGCTGTAGTCATAGCAGGATACCACCAGTCAGCATGCAATGCTGTAGTCATAGCCGGATACCACCACAGTCAGTATGCAATGCTGTAATCATAGCAGAATACCACCACAGTCAGTATGCAAGGCTGTAGTCATAGCAGGATACCACCATAGTCAGCATGCACTCATATAGTCATAGCAGGATACAACCACAGTCAGCATGCAATGCTATAGTCATAGCAGGATACCACCACAGTCAGCATGCAATGTTGTAGTCATAGCAGGATACCACCACAGTCAGCAAGCAATGCTGTAGTCATAGCAGGATACCACCACAGTCAGCATACAATGCTGTAGTCATAGCAGGATACCACCACAGTCAGTATGCAATGCTGTCATCATAGCAGGTCCCACCACAGTCAGTATGCACTGGTGTAATCATAGCAGGTACCACAGTCAGTATGCACTGCTGTAATCATAGCAGGATACCACCACCGTCAGCATGCAATACTGTAGTCATAGCAGGAAACCACCAGTCAGCATCCAATGCTGTAGTCATAGCAGGAGACCACCACAGTCAGTATGCAATGCTGTAGTTATAGCAGGATACCACCACTGTCAGTATGCAATGCTGTAGTCATAGCAGGATACCACCACAGTCAGGATGCAATGCTGTAGTCATAGCAGGATACCACCAAAGTCAGCATGCAATGCTTGAGTCATAGCAGGAAACGACCACAGTCAGCATGCAATGCGGTAGTCATAGCAGAATACCACCACAGTTAGCAAGCAATGCTGTAGTCATAGCAGGATACCACCAGTCAGCAAGCAATGCTGTAGTCATAGCACGATACCACCACAGTCAGCATGCAATGCTGTAGTCATAGCAGGATACAACCACAGTCAGCATCACAATGCTGTAGTCATAGCAGGATACCACCAGTCAGCATGCAATGCTGTAGTCATAGCCGGATACCACCACAGTCAGTATGCAATGCTGTAATCATAGCAGAATACCACCACAGTCAGTATGCAAGGCTGTAGTCATAGCAGGATACCACCATAGTCAGCATGCACTCATATAGTCATAGCAGGATACAACCACAGTCAGCATGCAATGCTATAGTCATAGCAGGATACCACCACAGTCAGCATGCAATGTTGTAGTCATAGCAGGATACCACCACAGTCAGCAAGCAATGCTGTAGTCATAGCAGGATACCACCACAGTCAGCATACAATGATGTAGTCATAGCAGGATACCACCACAGTCAGTATGCAATGCTGTCATCATAGCAGGTCCCACCACAGTCAGTATGCACTGGTGTAATCATAGCAGGTACCACAGTCAGTATGCACTGCTGTAATCATAGCAGGATACCACCACCGTCAGCATGCAATACTGTAGTCATAGCAGGAAACCACCAGTCAGCATCCAATGCTGTAGTCATAGCAGGAGACCACCACAGTCAGTATGCAATGCTGTAGTTATAGCAGGATACCACCACTGTCAGTATGCAATGCTGTAGTCATAGCAGGATACCACCACAGTCAGGATGCAATGCTGTAGTCATAGCAGGACACCACCAGTCAGCATGCAATGCTGTAGTCATAGCAGGATAACACCAGTCAGGATGCAATGCTGTAGTCATAGCAGGATATTACCATAGTCAGCATGCACTGCTATAGTCATAGCAGGATACAACCACAGTCAGCATGCAATGCTGAAGTCATAGCAGGGTACAACGGCAGTCATCATGCAATGCTGTAGTCATAGCAGGATACCACCGCAGTCAGTATGCAATGCTGAAGTCATAGCAGGATACCACCACAGTCAGCATGCAATGCTGTAGTCATAGCAGGATACCACCACCGTCAGTATGCAATGTTGTAGTCATAGCAGGATACCACCACAGTCAGCATGCAATGCTGTAGTCATAGCAGGATACCACCACAGTCAGCATGTAATGCTATAGTCATAGCAGGATACCACCACAGTCAGTATACAATGCTGTAGTCATAGCAGGATACCACCAAAGTCAGCATGCAATGCTTGAGTCATAGCAGGAAACGACCACAGTCAGCATGCAATGCTGTAGTCATAGCAGGATACCAACACAGTCAGCAAGCAATGCTGTAGTCATAGCAGGATATCACCACAGTCAGCATGCAATGCTGTAGTCATAGCAGGATACCACCACAGTCAGCATGCAATGCTGTAGTCATAGCAGGATACCACCACAGTCAGCATGCAATGCTGTAGTCACAGCAGGATACCACCACAGTGAGCATGCACTGCTATAGTCATAGCAGGATACAACCACAGTCAGCAAGCAATGCTGTAGTCATAGCAGGATACAACCACAGTCATCATGCAATGCTGTAGTCATAGCAGGATACCACCGCAGTCAGTATGCAATGCTGTAGTCATATCAGGATACCACCACAGTCAGCATGCAATGCTGTAGTCATAGCAGGATACCACCACAGTCAGCATGCAATGCTGTAGTCAAAGCAGGATACAACCACAGTCAGCATGCAATGCTGTAGTCATAGCAGGATACCACCACAGTCAGTATGCAATGCTGTCATCATAGCAGGTCCCACCACAGTCAGTATGCACTGCTGTAATCACAGCAGGTACCACGACAATATGCACTGCTGTAATCATAGCAGGTACCACAACAGCAGTTTCCACTGCTGTAATCATAGCAGGTACCACCAGTCAGTATGCACTGCTGTAATCATAGCAGGTACCACAGTAAGTATGCACTGCTGTAATCATAGCAGGATACCACCACCGTCAGCATGCAATACTGTAGTCATAGAAGGAAACCACCAGTCAGCATGCAATGCTGTAGTCATAGCAGGAGACCACCGCAGTCAGAATGCAATGCTGTAGTCATAGCAGGATACCACCACTGTCAGTATGCAATGCTGTAGTCATAGCAGGATACCACCACAGTCAGTATGCAATGCTGTAGTCATAGCAGGACACCACCAGTCAGCATGCAATGCTGTAGTCAAAGCAGGATACCACCACAGTCAGGATGCAATGCTGTAATCACAGCAGGATACCACCACAGTCAGTATGCAATGCTGTAGTCATAGCAGGATATCACCATAGTCAGCATGCACTGCTATAGTCATAGCAGGATACAACCACAGTCAGCATGCAATGCTGTAGTCATAGCAGGATACCACCACAGTCAGCATGCAATGCTGTAGTCATAGCAGGATACCACCACAGTCAGCATGTAATGCTGTAGTCTTAGCAGGATACCACCACAGTCAGCATACAATGCTGTAGTCATAGCAGGATACCACCAAAGTCAGCATGCAATGCTTGAGTCATAGCAGGAAACGACCACAGTCAGCATGCAATGCGGTAGTCATAGCAGGATACCACCACAGTTAGCAAGCAATGCTGTAGTCATAGCAGGATACCACCACAGTCAGCATGCAATGCTGTAGTCATTGCAGGATACCACCACAGTCAGCATGCAATGCTGTAGTCATAGCAGGATACAACCACAGTCATCATGCAATGCTGTAGTCATAGCAGGATACCACCGCAGTCAGTATGCAATGCTGTAGTCATAGCAGGATACCACCACAGTCAGCATGCAATGCTGTAGTCATAGCAGGATACCACCACAGTCAGCATGCAATGCTGTAGTCAAAGCAGGATACAACCACAGTCAGCATGCAATGCTGTAGTCATAGCAGGATACCACCACAGTCAGTATGCAATGCTGTCATTATAGCAGGTCCCACCACAGTCAGTATGCACTGCTGTAATCATAGCAGGTACCACGACAATATGCACTGCTGTAATCATAGCAGGTACCACAACAGCAGTTTCCACTGCTGTAATCATAGCAGGTAACACCAGTCAGTATGCACTGCTGTAATCATAGCAGGTACCACAGTAAGTATGCACTGCTGTAATCATAGCAGGATACCACCACCGTCAGCATGCAATACTGTAGTCATAGAAGGAAACCACCAGTCAGCATGCAATGCTGTAGTCATAGCAGGAAACCACCGCAGTCAGAATGCAATGCTGTAGTCATAGCAGGATACCACCACTGTCAGTATGCAATGCTGTAGTCATAGCAGGATACCACCACAGTCAGTATGCAATGCTGTAGTCATAGCAGGACACCACCAGTCAGCATGCAATGCTGTAGTCAAAGCAGGATACCACCACAGTCAGGATGCAATGCTGTAATCACAGCAGGATACCACCACAGTCAGTATGCAATGCTGTAGTCATAGCAGGATATCACCATAGTCAGCATGCACTGCTATAGTCATAGCAGGATACAACCACAGTCAGCATGCAATGCTGTAGTCATAGCAGGATACCACCACAGTCAGCATGCAATGCTGTAGTCATAGCAGGATACCACCACAGTCAGCATGTAATGCTGTAGTCATAGCAGGATACCACCACAGTCAGCATACAATGCTGTAGTCATAGCAGGATACCACCAAAGTCAGCATGCAATGCTTGAGTCATAGCAGGAAACGACCACAGTCAGCATGCAATGCGGTAGTCATAGCAGGATACCACCACAGTTAGCAAGCAATGCTGTAGTCATAGCAGGATACCACCACAGTCAGCATGCAATGCTGTAGTCATTGCAGGATACCACCACAGTCAGCATGCAATGCTGTAGTCATAGCAGGATACAACCACAGTCATCATGCAATGCTGTAGTCATAGCAGGATACCACCGCAGTCAGTATGCAATGCTGTAGTCATACCAGGATACCACCACAGTCAGCATGCAATGCTGTAGTCATAGCAGGATACCACCACAGTCAGCATGCAATGCTGTAGTCAAAGCAGGATACAACCACATTCAGCATGCAATGCTGTAGTCATAGCAGGATATCACCACAGTCAGTATGCAATGCTGTCATCATAGCAGGTCCCACCACAGTCAGTATGCACTGCTGTAATCATAGCAGGTACCACGACAATATGCACTGCTGTAATCATAGCAGGTACCACAACAGCAGTTTCCACTGCTGTAATCATAGCAGGTAACACCAGTCAGTATGCACTGCTGTAATCATAGCAGGTACCACAGTAAGTATGCACTGCTGTAATCATAGCAGGATACCACCACCGTCAGCATGCATTACTGTAGTCATAGGAGGAAACCACCAGTCAGCATGCAATGCTGTAGTCATAGCAGGAGACCACCGCAGTCAGTATGCAATGCTGTAGTCATAGCAGGATACCACCACTGTCAGTATGCAATGCTGTAGTCATAGCAGGACACCACCAGTCAGCATGCAATGCTGTAGTCAAAGCAGGATACCACCACAGTCAGGATGCAATGCTGTAATCATAGCAGAATACCACCACAGTCAGTATGCAATGCTGTAGTCATAGCAGGATATCACCATAGTCAGCATGCACTGCTATAGTCATAGCAGGATACAACCACAGTCAGCATGCAATGCTGAAGTCATTACAGGATACAACGGCAGTCAGCATGCAATGCTGTAGTCATAGAAGGATACCACCGCAGTCAGTATGCAATGCTGTAGTCAAAGCAGGATACCACTACCGTCAGTATGCAATGCTGTAGTCATAGCAGGATACCACCACAGTCAGCATGCGATGGTGTAGTCATAGCAGGATACCACCACCGTCAGTATGCAATGATGTAGTCATAGCAGGATACCACCACAGTCAGCATGTAATGCTGTAGTCATAGCAGGATACCTCCACAGTCAGCATACAATGCTGTAGTCATAGCAGGATACCACCACAGTCAGCATGCAATGCTTGAGTCATAGCAGGAAACGACCACAGTCAGCATGCAATGCTGTAGTCATAGCAGGATACCACCACAGTCAGCACGCAATGCTGTAGTCATAGCAGGATACCACCACAGTCAGCATGCAATGCTGTAGTCATAGCAGGATACCACCACAGTCAGCATCACAATGCTGTAGTCATAGCAGGATACCACCATAGTCAGCATGCACTGCTATAGTCATAGCACGATACCACCACAGTCAGCATGCAATGCTGTAGTCATAGCAGGATACAACTACAGTCAGCATGCAATGCTGTAGTCATAGCAGGATACCACCGCAGTCAGTATGCAATGCTGAAGTTATAGAAGGATACCACTGCAGTCAATATGCAACGCTGTAGTCATAGCAGGATACCACCACAGTCAGCATGAAATGCTGTAGTCATAGCAGGATACCACCACAGTCAGCATGCAATGCTGTAGTCATAGCAGGATACCACCACAGTGAGCATGCACTGCTATAGTCATAGCAGGATACAACCACAGTCAGCATGCAATGCTGTAGTCATAGCAGGATACCACCACAGTCAGCAAGCAATGCTGTAGTCATAGCAGGATACATCCACAGTCAGCATGCAATGCTGTAGTCATAGCAGGATACCACCACAGTCAGCATACAATGCTGTAGTCATATCAGGATACAACCACAGTCAGCATGCAATGCTGTAGTCATAGCAGGATACCACCACAGTCAGTATGCAATGCTGTCATCATAGCAGGTCCCACCACAGTCAGTATGCACTGCTGTAATCATAGCAGGTACCACGACAATATGCAGTGCTGTAATCATAGCAGGTACCACAACAGCAGTTTCCACTGCTGTAATCATAGCAGGTACCACCAGTCAGTATGCACTGCTGTAATCATAGCAGGTACCACAGTAAGTATGCACTGCTGTAATCATAGCAGGATACCACCACCGTCAGCATGCAATACTGTAGTCATAGCAGGAAACCACCAGTCAGCATGCAATGCTGTAGTCATAGCAGGAGACCACCGCAGTCAGTATGCAATGCTGTAGTCATAGCAGGATACCACCACTGTCAGTATGCAATGCTGTAGTCATAGCAGGATACCACCACAGTCAGTATGCAATGCTGTAGTCATAGCAGGACACCACCAGTCAGCATGCAATGCTGTAGTCATAGCAGGATAGTACCACAGTCAGGATGCAATGCTGTAATCACAGCAGGATACCACCACAGTCAGTATGCAATGCTGTAGTCATAGCAGGATATCACCATAGTCAGCATGCACTGCTATAGTCATAGCAGGATACAACCACAGTCAGCATGCAATGCTGAAGTCATAGCAGGATACAACGGCAGTCAGCATGCAATGCTGTAGTCATAGCAGGATACCACCGCAGTCAGTATGCAATGCTGTAGTCATAGCAGGATACCACTACCGTCAGTATGCAATGCTGTAGTCATAGCAGGATACCACCACAGTCAGCATGCGATGCTGTAGTCATAGCAGGATACCACCACCGTCAGTATGCAATGCTGTAGTCATAGCAGGATACCACCACAGTCAGCATGTAATGCTGTAGTCATAGCAGGATACCACCACAGTCAGCATACAATCCTGTAGTCATAGCAGGATACCACCACAGTCAGCATGCAATGCTTGAGTCATAGCAGGAAACGACCACAGTCAGCATGCAATGCTGTAGTCATAGCAGGTTACCACCACAGTCAGAACGCAATGCTGTAGTCATAGCAGGATACCACCACAGTCAGCATGCAATGCTGTAATCATAGCAGGATACCACCACAGTCAGCATCGCAATGCTGTAGTCATAGCAGGATACCACCATAGTCAGCATGCACTGCTATAGTCATAACAGGATACCACCAGTCAGCATGCAATGCTGTAGTCATAGCAGGATACAACTACAGTCAGCATGCAATGCTGTAGTCATAGCTGGATACCACCGCAGTCAGTATGCAATGCTGAAGTTATAGAAGGATACCACTGCAGTCAGTATGCAATGCTGTAGTCATAGCAGGATACCACCACAGTGAGCATGCACAGCTATAGTCATAGCAGGATACAACCACAGTCAGCATGCAATGCTGTAGTCATAGCAGGATACCACCACAGTCAGCATGCAATGCTGTAGTCATAGCAGGATACATCCACAGTCAGCATGCAATGCTGTAGTCATAGCAGGATACCACCACAGTCAGCATACAATGCTGTAGTCATAGCAGGATACAACCACAGTCAGCATGCAATGCTGTAGTCATAGCAGGATACCACCACAGTCAGTATGCAATGCTGTCATCATAGCAGGTCCCACCACAGTCAGTATGCACTGCTGTAATCATAGCAGGTACCACGACAATATGCAGTGCTGTAATCATAGCAGGTACCACAACAGCAGTTTCCACTGCTGTAATCATAGCAGGTACCACCAGTCAGTATGCACTGCTGTAATCATAGCAGGTACCACAGTAAGTATGCACTGCTGTAATCATAGCAGGATACCACCACTGTCAGCATGCAATACTGTAGTCATAGCAGGAAACCACCAGTCAGCATGCAATGCTGTAGTCATAGCAGGAGACCACCGCAGTCAGTATGCAATGCTGTAGTCATAGCAGGATACCACCACTGTCAGTATGCAATGCTGTAGTCATAGCAGGATACCACCACAGTCAGTATGCAATGCTGTAGTCATAGCAGGACACCACCAGTCAGCATGCAATGCTGTAGTCATAGCAGGATACTACCACAGTCAGGATGCAATGCTGTAATCACAGCAGGATACCACCACAGTCAGTATGCAATGCTGTAGTCATAGCAGGATATCACCATAGTCAGCATGCACTGCTATAGTCATAGCAGGATACAACCACAGTCAGCATGCAATGCTGAAGTCATAGCAGGATACAACGGCAGTCAGCATGCAATGCTGTAGTCATAGCAGGAGACCACCGCAGTCAGTATGCAATGCTGTAGTCATAGCAGGATACCACCACAGTCAGTATGCAATGCTGTAGTCATTGCAGGACACCACCAGTCAGCATGCAATGCTGTAGTCATAGCAGGATACCACCACTGTCAGTATGCAATGCTGTAGTCATAGCAGGATACCACCACAGTCAGTATGCAATGCTGTAGTCATAGCAGGACACCACCAGTCAGCATGCAATGCTGTAGTCATAGCAGGATAGTACCACAGTCAGGATGCAATGCTGTAATCACAGCAGGATACCACCACAGTCAGTATGCAATGCTGTAGTCATAGCAGGATATCACCATAGTCAGCATGCACTGCTATAGTCATAGCAGGATACAACCACAGTCAGCATGCAATGCTGAAGTCATAGCAGGATACAACGGCAGTCAGCATGCAATGCTGTAGTCATAGCAGGATACCACCGCAGTCAGTATGCAATGCTGTAGTCATAGCAGGATACCACTACCGTCAGTATGCAATGCTGTAGTCATAGCAGGATACCACCACAGTCAGCATGCGATGCTGTAGTCATAGCAGGATACCACCACCGTCAGTATGCAATGCTGTAGTCATAGCAGGATACCACCACAGTCAGCATGTAATGCTGTAGTCATAGCAGGATACCACCACAGTCAGCATACAATGCTGTAGTCATAGCAGGATACCACCACAGTCAGCATGCAATGCTTGAGTCATAGCAGGAAACGACCACAGTCAGCATGCAATGCTGTAGTCATAGCAGGTTACCACCACAGTCAGAACGCAATGCTGTAGTCATAGCAGGATACCACCACAGTCAGCATGCAATGCTGTAATCATAGCAGGATACCACCACAGTCAGCATCGCAATGCTGTAGTCATAGCAGGATACCACCATAGTCAGCATGCACTGCTATATTCATAACAGGATACCACCACAGTCAGCATGCAATGCTGTAGTCATAGCAGGATACAACTACAGTCAGCATGCAATGCTGTAGTCATAGCTGGATACCACCGCAGTCAGTATGCAATGCTGAAGTTATAGAAGGATACCACTGCAGTCAGTATGCAATGCTGTAGTCATAGCAGGATACCACCACAGTGAGCATGCACAGCTATAGTCATAGCAGGATACAACCACAGTCAGCATGCAATGCTGTAGTCATAGCAGGATACCACCACAGTCAGCATGCAATGCTGTAGTCATAGCAGGATACATCCACAGTCAGCATGCAATGCTGTAGTCATAGCAGGATACCACCACAGTCAGCATACAATGCTGTAGTCATAGCAGGATACAACCACAGTCAGCATGCAATGCTGTAGTCATAGCAGGATACCATCACAGTCAGTATGCAATGCTGTCATCATAGCAGGTCCCACCACAGTCAGTATGCACTGCTGTAATCATAGCAGGTACCACGACAATATGCAGTGCTGTAATCATAGCAGGTACCACAACAGCAGTTTCCACTGCTGTAATCATAGCAGGTACCACCAGTCAGTATGCACTGCTGTAATCATAGCAGGTACCACAGTAAGTATGCACTGCTGTAATCATAGCAGGATACCACCACTGTCAGCATGCAATACTGTAGTCATAGCAGGAAACCACCAGTCAGCATGCAATGCTGTAGTCATAGCAGGAGACCACCGCAGTCAGTATGCAATGCTGTAGTCATAGCAGGATACCACCACTGTCAGTATGCAATGCTGTAGTCATAGCAGGATACCACCACAGTCAGTATGCAATGCTGTAGTCATAGCAGGACACCACCAGTCAGCATGCAATGCTGTAGTCATAGCAGGATACTACCACAGTCAGGATGCAATGCTGTAATCACAGCAGGATACCACCACAGTCAGTATGCAATGCTGTAGTCATAGCAGGATATCACCATAGTCAGCATGCACTGCTATAGTCATAGCAGGATACAACCACAGTCAGCATGCAATGCTGAAGTCATAGCAGGATACAACGGCAGTCAGCATGCAATGCTGTAGTCATAGCAGGAGACCACCGCAGTCAGTATGCAATGCTGTAGTCATAGCAGGATACCACCACAGTCAGTATGCAATGCTGTAGTCATTGCAGGACACCACCAGTCAGCATGCAATGCTGTAGTCATAGCAGGATACTACCACAGTCAGCATGCAATGCTGTAGTCATAGCAGGATACCACCACAGTCAGCATGCAATGCTGTAGTCATAGCAGGATACCACCACAGTCAGCATGCAATGCTGTAGTCATAGCAGGATACCACCACAGTCAGCATGTAATGCTGTAGTCATAGCAGGATACCACCACAGTCAGCATACAATGCTGTAGTCATAGCAGGATACCACCAAAGTCAGCATGCAATGCTTGAGTCATAGCAGGAAACGACCACAGTCAGCATGCAATGCTGTAGTCATAGCAGGATACCACCACAGTCAGCAAGCAATGCTGTAGTCATAGCAGGATACCACCACAGTCAGCATGCAATGCTGTAGTCATTGCAGGATACCACCACAGTCAGCATGCAATGCTGTAGTCATAGCAGGATACAACCACAGTCATCATGCAATGCTGTAGTCATAGCAGGATACCACCGCAGTCAGTATGCAATGCTGTAGTCATAGCAGGATACCACCACAGTCAGCATGCAATGCTGTAGTCATTGCAGGATACCACCACAGTCAGCATGCAATGCTGTAGTCAAAGCAGGATACAACCACAGTCAGCATGCAATGCTGTAGTCATAGCAGGATACCACCACAGTCAGTATGCAATGCTGTCATCATAGCAGGTCCCACCACAGTCAGTATGCACTGCTGTAATCATAGCAGGTACCACGACAATATGCACTGCTGTAATCATAGCAGGTACCACAACAGCAGTTTCCACTGCTGTAATCATAGCAGGTACCACCAGTCAGTATGCACTGCTGTAATCATAGCAGGTACCACAGTAAGTATGCACTGCTGTAATCATAGCAGGATACCACCACCGTCAGCATGCATTACTGTAGTCATAGGAGGAAACCACCAGTCAGCATGCAATGCTGTAGTCATAGCAGGAGACCACCGCAGTCAGTATGCAATGCTGTAGTCATAGCAGGATACCACCACTGTCAGTATGCAATGCTGTAGTCATAGCAGGACACCACCAGTCAGCATGCAATGCTGTAGTCAAAGCAGGATACCACTACAGTCAGGATGCAATGCTGTAATCATAGCAGAATACCACCACAGTCAGTATGCAATGCTGTAGTCATAGCAGGATATCACCATAGTCAGCATGCACTGCTATAGTCATAGCAGGATACAACCACAGTCAGCATGCAATGCTGAAGTCATAGCACGATACAACGGCAGTCAGCATGCAATGCTGTAGTCATAGCAGGATACCAACGCAGTCAGTATGCAATGCTGTAGTCAAAGCAGGATACCACTACCGTCAGTATGCAATGCTGTAGTCATAGCAGGATACCACCACAGTCAGCATGCGATGGTGTAGTCATAGCAGGATACCACCACCGTCAGTATGCAATGATGTAGTCATAGCAGGATACCACCACAGTCAGCATGTAATGCTGTAGTCATAGCAGGATACCTCCACAGTCAGCATACAATGCTGTAGTCATAGCAGGATACCAACACAGTCAGCATGCAATGCTTGAGTCATAGCAGGAAACGACCACAGTCAGCATGCAATGCTGTAGTCATAGCAGGATACCACGACAGTCAGCACGCAATGCTGTAGTCATAGCAGGATACCACCACAGTCAGCATGCAATGCTGTAGTCATAGCAGGATACCACCACAGTCAGCATCACAATGCTGTAGTCATAGCAGGATACCACCATAGTCAGCATGCACTGCTATAGTCATAGCAGGAAACCACCAGTCTGCATGCAATGCTGTAGTCATAGCAGGATATCACCATAGTCAGCATGCACTGCTATAGTCATAGCAGGATACAACCACAGTCAGCATGCAATGCTGAAGTCATAGCAGGATACAACGGCAGTCAGCATGCAATGCTGTAGTCATAGCAGGAGACCACCGCAGTCAGTATGCAATGCTGTAGTCATAGCAGGATACCACCACAGTCAGTATGCAATGCTGTAGTCATTGCAGGACACCACCAGTCAGCATGCAATGCTGTAGTCATAGCAGGATACTACCACAGTCAGCATGCAATGCTGTAGTCATAGCAGGATACCACCACAGTCAGCATGCAATGCTGTAGTCATAGCAGGATACCACCACAGTCAGCATGCAATGCTGTAGTCATAGCAGGATACCACCACAGTCAGCATGTAATGCTGTAGTCATAGCAGGATACCACCACAGTCAGCATACAATGCTGTAGTCATAGCAGGATACCACCAAAGTCAGCATGCAATGCTTGAGTCATAGCAGGAAACGACCACAGTCAGCATGCAATGCTGTAGTCATAGCAGGATACCACCACAGTCAGCAAGCAATGCTGTAGTCATAGCAGGATACCACCACAGTCAGCATGCAATGCTGTAGTCATTGCAGGATACCACCACAGTCAGCATGCAATGCTGTAGTCATAGCAGGATATCACCATAGTCAGCATGCACTGCTATAGTCATAGCAGGATACAACCACAGTCAGCATGCAATGCTGAAGTCATAGCAGGATACAACGGCAGTCAGCATGCAATGCTGTAGTCATAGCAGGAGACCACCGCAGTCAGTATGCAATGCTGTAGTCATAGCAGGATACCACCACAGTCAGTATGCAATGCTGTAGTCATTGCAGGACACCACCAGTCAGCATGCAATGCTGTAGTCATAGCAGGATACTACCACAGTCAGCATGCAATGCTGTAGTCATAGCAGGATACCACCACAGTCAGCATGCAATGCTGTAGTCATAGCAGGATACCACCACAGTCAGCATGCAATGCTGTAGTCATAGCAGGATACCACCACAGTCAGCATGTAATGCTGTAGTCATAGCAGGATACCACCACAGTCAGCATACAATGCTGTAGTCATAGCAGGATACCACCAAAGTCAGCATGCAATGCTTGAGTCATAGCAGGAAACGACCACAGTCAGCATGCAATGCTGTAGTCATAGCAGGATACCACCACAGTCAGCAAGCAATGCTGTAGTCATAGCAGGATACCACCACAGTCAGCATGCAATGCTGTAGTCATTGCAGGATACCACCACAGTCAGCATGCAATGCTGTAGTCATAGCAGGATACAACCACAGTCATCATGCAATGCTGTAGTCATAGCAGGATACCACCGCAGTCAGTATGCAATGCTGTAGTCATAGCAGGATACCACCACAGTCAGCATGCAATGCTGTAGTCATTGCAGGATACCACCACAGTCAGCATGCAATGCTGTAGTCAAAGCAGGATACAACCACAGTCAGCATGCAATGCTGTAGTCATAGCAGGATACCACCACAGTCAGTATGCAATGCTGTCATCATAGCAGGTCCCACCACAGTCAGTATGCACTGCTGTAATCATAGCAGGTACCACGACAATATGCACTGCTGTAATCATAGCAGGTACCACAACAGCAGTTTCCACTGCTGTAATCATAGCAGGTACCACCAGTCAGTATGCACTGCTGTAATCATAGCAGGTACCACAGTAAGTATGCACTGCTGTAATCATAGCAGGATACCACCACCGTCAGCATGCATTACTGTAGTCATAGGAGGAAACCACCAGTCAGCATGCAATGCTGTAGTCATAGCAGGAGACCACCGCAGTCAGTATGCAATGCTGTAGTCATAGCAGGATACCACCACTGTCAGTATGCAATGCTGTAGTCATAGCAGGACACCACCAGTCAGCATGCAATGCTGTAGTCAAAGCAGGATACCACCACAGTCAGGATGCAATGCTGTAATCATAGCAGAATACCACCACAGTCAGTATGCAATGCTGTAGTCATAGCAGGATATCACCATAGTCAGCATGCACTGCTATAGTCATAGCAGGATACAACCACAGTCAGCATGCAATGCTGAAGTCATAGCAGGATACAACGGCAGTCAGCATGCAATGCTGTAGTCATAGCAGGATACCAACGCAGTCAGTATGCAATGCTGTAGTCAAAGCAGGATACCACTACCGTCAGTATGCAATGCTGTAGTCATAGCAGGATACCACCACAGTCAGCATGCGATGGTGTAGTCATAGCAGGATACCACCACCGTCAGTATGCAATGATGTAGTCATAGCAGGATACCACCACAGTCAGCATGTAATGCTGTAGTCATAGCAGGATACCTCCACAGTCAGCATACAATGCTGTAGTCATAGCAGGATACCAACACAGTCAGCATGCAATGCTTGAGTCATAGCAGGAAACGACCACAGTCAGCATGCAATGCTGTAGTCATAGCAGGATACCACCACAGTCAGCACGCAATGCTGTAGTCATAGCAGGATACCACCACAGTCAGCATGCAATGCTGTAGTCATAGCAGGATACCACCACAGTCAGCATCACAATGCTGTAGTCATAGCAGGATACCACCATAGTCAGCATGCACTGCTATAGTCATAGCAGGAAACCACCAGTCTGCATGCAATGCTGTAGTCATAGCAGGAGACCACCGCAGTCAGTATGCAATGCTGTAGTCATAGCAGGATACCACCACTGTCAGTATGCAATGCTGTAGTCATAGCAGGATACCACCACAGTCAGTATGCAATGCTGTAGTCATAGCAGGACACCACCAGTCAGCATGCAATGCTGTAGTCATAGCAGGATACTACCACAGTCAGGATGCAATGCTGTAATCACAGCAGGATACCACCACAGTCAGTATGCAATGCTGTAGTCATAGCAGGATATCACCATAGTCAGCATGCACTGCTATAGTCATAGCAGGATACAACCACAGTCAGCATGCAATGCTGAAGTCATAGCAGGATACAACGGCAGTCAGCATGCAATGCTGTAGTCATAGCAGGAGACCACCGCAGTCAGTATGCAATGCTGTAGTCATAGCAGGATACCACCACAGTCAGTATGCAATGCTGTAGTCATTGCAGGACACCACCAGTCAGCATGCAATGCTGTAGTCATAGCAGGATACTACCACAGTCAGCATGCAATGCTGTAGTCATAGCAGGATACCACCACAGTCAGCATGCAATGCTGTAGTCATAGCAGGATACCACAACAGTCAGCATGCAATGCTGTAGTCATAGCAGGATACCACCACAGTCAGCATGTAATGCTGTAGTCATAGCAGGATACCACCACAGTCAGCATACAATGCTGTAGTCATAGCAGGATACCACCAAAGTCAGTATGCAATGCTTGAGTCATAGCAGGAAACGACCACAGTCAGCATGCAATGCTGTAGTCATAGCAGGATACCACCACAGTCAGCAAGCAATGCTGTAGTCATAGCAGGATACCACCACAGTCAGCATGCAATGCTGTAGTCATTGCAGGATACCACCACAGTCAGCATGCAATGCTGTAGTCATAGCAGGATACAACCACAGTCATCATGCAATGCTGTAGTCATAGCAGGATACCACCGCAGTCAGTATGCAATGCTGTAGTCATAGCAGGATACCACCACAGTCAGCATGCAATGCTGTAGTCATTGCAGGATACCACCACAGTCAGCATGCAATGCTGTAGTCAAAGCAGGATACAACCACAGTCAGCATGCAATGCTGTAGTCATAGCAGGATACCACCACAGTCAGTATGCAATGCTGTCATCATAGCAGGTCCCACCACAGTCAGTATGCACTGCTGTAATCATAGCAGGTACCACGACAATATGCACTGCTGTAATCATAGCAGGTACCACAACAGCAGTTTCCACTGCTGTAATCATAGCAGGTACCACCAGTCAGTATGCACTGCTGTAATCATAGCAGGTACCACAGTAAGTATGCACTGCTGTAATCATAGCAGGATACCACCACCGTCAGCATGCATTACTGTAGTCATAGGAGGAAACCACCAGTCAGCATGCAATGCTGTAGTCATAGCAGGAGACCACCGCAGTCAGTATGCAATGCTGTAGTCATAGCAGGATACCACCACTGTCAGTATGCAATGCTGTAGTCATAGCAGGACACCACCAGTCAGCATGCAATGCTGTAGTCAAAGCAGGATACCACCACAGTCAGGATGCAATGCTGTAATCATAGCAGAATACCACCACAGTCAGTATGCAATGCTGTAGTCATAGCAGGATATCACCATAGTCAGCATGCACTGCTATAGTCATAGCAGGATACAACCACAGTCAGCATGCAATGCTGAAGTCATAGCAGGATACAACGGCAGTCAGCATGCAATGCTGTAGTCATAGCAGGATACCAACGCAGTCAGTATGCAATGCTGTAGTCAAAGCAGGATACCACTACCGTCAGTATGCAACGCTGTAGTCATAGCAGGATACCACCACAGTCAGCATGAAATGCTGTAGTCATAGCAGGATACCACCACAGTCAGCATGCAATGCTGTAGTCATAGCAGGATACCACCACAGTGAGCATGCACTGCTATAGTCATAGCAGGATACAACCACAGTCAGCATGCAATGCTGTAGTCATAGCAGGATACCACCACAGTCAGCAAGCAATGCTGTAGTCATAGCAGGATACATCCACAGTCAGCATGCAATGCTGTAGTCATAGCAGGATACCACCACAGTCAGCATACAATGCTGTAGTCATATCAGGATACAACCACAGTCAGCATGCAATGCTGTAGTCATAGCAGGATACCACCACAGTCAGTATGCAATGCTGTCATCATAGCAGGTCCCACCACAGTCAGTATGCACTGCTGTAATCATAGCAGGTACCACGACAATATGCAGTGCTGTAATCATAGCAGGTACCACAACAGCAGTTTCCACTGCTGTAATCATAGCAGGTACCACCAGTCAGTATGCACTGCTGTAATCATAGCAGGTACCACAGTAAGTATGCACTGCTGTAATCATAGCAGGATACCACCACCGTCAGCATGCAATACTGTAGTCATAGCAGGAAACCACCAGTCAGCATGCAATGCTGTAGTCATAGCAGGAGACCACCGCAGTCAGTATGCAATGCTGTAGTCATAGCAGGATACCACCACTGTCAGTATGCAATGCTGTAGTCATAGCAGGATACCACCACAGTCAGTATGCAATGCTGTAGTCATAGCAGGACACCACCAGTCAGCATGCAATGCTGTAGTCATAGCAGGATAGTACCACAGTCAGGATGCAATGCTGTAATCACAGCAGGATACCACCACAGTCAGTATGCAATGCTGTAGTCATAGCAGGATATCACCATAGTCAGCATGCACTGCTATAGTCATAGCAGGATACAACCACAGTCAGCATGCAATGCTGAAGTCATAGCAGGATACAACGGCAGTCAGCATGCAATGCTGTAGTCATAGCAGGATACCACCGCAGTCAGTATGCAATGCTGTAGTCATAGCAGGATACCACTACCGTCAGTATGCAATGCTGTAGTCATAGCAGGATACCACCACAGTCAGCATGCGATGCTGTAGTCATAGCAGGATACCACCACCGTCAGTATGCAATGCTGTAGTCATAGCAGGATACCACCACAGTCAGCATGTAATGCTGTAGTCATAGCAGGATACCACCACAGTCAGCATACAATGCTGTAGTCATAGCAGGATACCACCACAGTCAGCATGCAATGCTTGAGTCATAGCAGGAAACGACCACAGTCAGCATGCAATGCTGTAGTCATAGCAGGTTACCACCACAGTCAGAACGCAATGCTGTAGTCATAGCAGGATACCACCACAGTCAGCATGCAATGCTGTAATCATAGCAGGATACCACCACAGTCAGCATCGCAATGCTGTAGTCATAGCAGGATACCACCATAGTCAGCATGCACTGCTATAGTCATAACAGGATACCACCAGTCAGCATGCAATGCTGTAGTCATAGCAGGATACAACTACAGTCAGCATGCAATGCTGTAGTCATAGCTGGATACCACCGCAGTCAGTATGCAATGCTGAAGTTATAGAAGGATACCACTGCAGTCAGTATGCAATGCTGTAGTCATAGCAGGATACCACCACAGTGAGCATGCACAGCTATAGTCATAGCAGGATACAACCACAGTCAGCATGCAATGCTGTAGTCATAGCAGGATACCACCACAGTCAGCATGCAATGCTGTAGTCATAGCAGGATACATCCACAGTCAGCATGCAATGCTGTAGTCATAGCAGGATACCACCACAGTCAGCATACAATGCTTTAGTCATAGCAGGATACAACCACAGTCAGCATGCAATGCTGTAGTCATAGCAGGATACCACCACAGTCAGTATGCAATGCTGTCATCATAGCAGGTCCCACCACAGTCAGTATGCACTGCTGTAATCATAGCAGGTACCACGACAATATGCAGTGCTGTAATCATAGCAGGTACCACAACAGCAGTTTCCACTGCTGTAATCATAGCAGGTACCACCAGTCAGTATGCACTGCTGTAATCATAGCAGGTACCACAGTAAGTATGCACTGCTGTAATCATAGCAGGATACCACCACTGTCAGCATGCAATACTGTAGTCATAGCAGGAAACCACCAGTCAGCATGCAATGCTGTAGTCATAGCAGGAGACCACCGCAGTCAGTATGCAATGCTGTAGTCATAGCAGGATACCACCACTGTCAGTATGCAATGCTGTAGTCATAGCAGGATACCACCACAGTCAGTATGCAATGCTGTAGTCATAGCAGGACACCACCAGTCAGCATGCAATGCTGTAGTCATAGCAGGATACTACCACAGTCAGGATGCAATGCTGTAATCACAGCAGGATACCACCACAGTCAGTATGCAATGCTGTAGTCATAGCAGGATATCACCATAGTCAGCATGCACTGCTATAGTCATAGCAGGATACAACCACAGTCAGCATGCAATGCTGAAGTCATAGCAGGATACAACGGCAGTCAGCATGCAATGCTGTAGTCATAGCAGGAGACCACCGCAGTCAGTATGCAATGCTGTAGTCATAGCAGGATACCACCACAGTCAGTATGCAATGCTGTAGTCATTGCAGGACACCACCAGTCAGCATGCAATGCTGTAGTCATAGCAGGATACCACCACTGTCAGTATGCAATGCTGTAGTCATAGCAGGATACCACCACAGTCAGTATGCAATGCTGTAGTCATAGCAGGACACCACCAGTCAGCATGCAATGCTGTAGTCATAGCAGGATAGTACCACAGTCAGGATGCAATGCTGTAATCACATCAGGATACCACCACAGTCAGTATGCAATGCTGTAGTCATAGCAGGATATCACCATAGTCAGCATGCACTGCTATAGTCATAGCAGGATACAACCACAGTCAGCATGCAATGCTGAAGTCATAGCAGGATACAACGGCAGTCAGCATGCAATGCTGTAGTCATAGCAGGATACCACCGCAGTCAGTATGCAATGCTGTAGTCATAGCAGGATACCACTACCGTCAGTATGCAATGCTGTAGTCATAGCAGGATACCACCACAGTCAGCATGCGATGCTGTAGTCATAGCAGGATACCACCACCGTCAGTATGCAATGCTGTAGTCATAGCAGGATACCACCACAGTCAGCATGTAATGCTGTAGTCATAGCAGGATACCACCACAGTCAGCATACAATGCTGTAGTCATAGCAGGATACCACCACAGTCAGCATGCAATGCTTGAGTCATAGCAGGAAACGACCACAGTCAGCATGCAATGCTGTAGTCATAGCAGGTTACCACCACAGTCAGAACGCAATGCTGTAGTCATAGCAGGATACCACCACAGTCAGCATGCAATGCTGTAATCATAGCAGGATACCACCACAGTCAGCATCGCAATGCTGTAGTCATAGCAGGATACCACCATAGTCAGCATGCACTGCTATATTCATAACAGGATACCACCACAGTCAGCATGCAATGCTGTAGTCATAGCAGGATACAACTACAGTCAGCATGCAATGCTGTAGTCATAGCTGGATACCACCGCAGTCAGTATGCAATGCTGAAGTTATAGAAGGATACCACTGCAGTCAGTATGCAATGCTGTAGTCATAGCAGGATACCACCACAGTGAGCATGCACAGCTATAGTCATAGCAGGATACAACCACAGTCAGCATGCAATGCTGTAGTCATAGCAGGATACCACCACAGTCAGCATGCAATGCTGTAGTCATAGCAGGATACATCCACAGTCAGCATGCAATGCTGTAGTCATAGCAGGATACCACCACAGTCAGCATACAATGCTGTAGTCATAGCAGGATACAACCACAGTCAGCATGCAATGCTGTAGTCATAGCAGGATACCACCACAGTCAGTATGCAATGCTGTCATCATAGCAGGTCCCACCACAGTCAGTATGCACTGCTGTAATCATAGCAGGTACCACGACAATATGCAGTGCTGTAATCATAGCAGGTACCACAACAGCAGTTTCCACTGCTGTAATCATAGCAGGTACCACCAGTCAGTATGCACTGCTGTAATCATAGCAGGTACCACAGTAAGTATGCACTGCTGTAATCATAGCAGGATACCACCACTGTCAGCATGCAATACTGTAGTCATAGCAGGAAACCACCAGTCAGCATGCAATGCTGTAGTCATAGCAGGAGACCACCGCAGTCAGTATGCAATGCTGTAGTCATAGCAGGATACCACCACTGTCAGTATGCAATGCTGTAGTCATAGCAGGATACCACCACAGTCAGTATGCAATGCTGTAGTCATAGCAGGACACCACCAGTCAGCATGCAATGCTGTAGTCATAGCAGGATACTACCACAGTCAGGATGCAATGCTGTAATCACAGCAGGATACCACCACAGTCAGTATGCAATGCTGTAGTCATAGCAGGATATCACCATAGTCAGCATGCACTGCTATAGTCATAGCAGGATACAACCACAGTCAGCATGCAATGCTGAAGTCATAGCAGGATACAACGGCAGTCAGCATGCAATGCTGTAGTCATAGCAGGAGACCACCGCAGTCAGTATGCAATGCTGTAGTCATAGCAGGATACCACCACAGTCAGTATGCAATGCTGTAGTCATTGCAGGACACCACCAGTCAGCATGCAATGCTGTAGTCATAGCAGGATACTACCACAGTCAGCATGCAATGCTGTAGTCATAGCAGGATACCACCACAGTCAGCATGCAATGCTGTAGTCATAGCAGGATACCACCACAGTCAGCATGCAATGCTGTAGTCATAGCAGGATACCACCACAGTCAGCATGTAATGCTGTAGTCATAGCAGGATACCACCACAGTCAGCATACAATGCTGTAGTCATAGCAGGATACCACCAAAGTCAGCATGCAATGCTTGAGTCATAGCAGGAAACGACCACAGTCAGCATGCAATGCTGTAGTCATAGCAGGATACCACCACAGTCAGCAAGCAATGCTGTAGTCATAGCAGGATACCACCACAGTCAGCATGCAATGCTGTAGTCATTGCAGGATACCACCACAGTCAGCATGCAATGCTGTAGTCATAGCAGGATACAACCACAGTCATCATGCAATGCTGTAGTCATAGCAGGATACCACCGCAGTCAGTATGCAATGCTGTAGTCATAGCAGGATACCACCACAGTCAGCATGCAATGCTGTAGTCATTGCAGGATACCACCACAGTCAGCATGCAATGCTGTAGTCAAAGCAGGATACAACCACAGTCAGCATGCAATGCTGTAGTCATAGCAGGATACCACCACAGTCAGTATGCAATGCTGTCATCATAGCAGGTCCCACCACAGTCAGTATGCACTGCTGTAATCATAGCAGGTACCACGACAATATGCACTGCTGTAATCATAGCAGGTACCACAACAGCAGTTTCCACTGCTGTAATCATAGCAGGTACCACCAGTCAGTATGCACTGCTGTAATCATAGCAGGTACCACAGTAAGTATGCACTGCTGTAATCATAGCAGGATACCACCACCGTCAGCATGCATTACTGTAGTCATAGGAGGAAACCACCAGTCAGCATGCAATGCTGTAGTCATAGCAGGAGACCACCGCAGTCAGTATGCAATGCTGTAGTCATAGCAGGATACCACCACTGTCAGTATGCAATGCTGTAGTCATAGCAGGACACCACCAGTCAGCATGCAATGCTGTAGTCAAAGCAGGATACCACCACAGTCAGGATGCAATGCTGTAATCATAGCAGAATACCACCACAGTCAGTATGCAATGCTGTAGTCATAGCAGGATATCACCATAGTCAGCATGCACTGCTATAGTCATAGCAGGATACAACCACAGTCAGCATGCAATGCTGAAGTCATAGCAGGATACAACGGCAGTCAGCATGCAATGCTGTAGTCATAGCAGGATACCAACGCAGTCAGTATGCAATGCTGTAGTCAAAGCAGGATACCACTACCGTCAGTATGCAATGCTGTAGTCATAGCAGGATACCACCACAGTCAGCATGCGATGGTGTAGTCATAGCAGGATACCACCACCGTCAGTATGCAATGATGTAGTCATAGCAGGATACCACCACAGTCAGCATGTAATGCTGTAGTCATAGCAGGATACCTCCACAGTCAGCATACAATGCTGTAGTCATAGCAGGATACCAACACAGTCAGCATGCAATGCTTGAGTCATAGCAGGAAACGACCACAGTCAGCATGCAATGCTGTAGTCATAGCAGGATACCACCACAGTCAGCACGCAATGCTGTAGTCATAGCAGGATACCACCACAGTCAGCATGCAATGCTGTAGTCATAGCAGGATACCACCACAGTCAGCATCACAATGCTGTAGTCATAGCAGGATACCACCATAGTCAGCATGCACTGCTATAGTCATAGCAGGAAACCACCAGTCTGCATGCAATGCTGTAGTCATAGCAGGATATCACCATAGTCAGCATGCACTGCTATAGTCATAGCAGGATACAACCACAGTCAGCATGCAATGCTGAAGTCATAGCAGGATACAACGGCAGTCAGCATGCAATGCTGTAGTCATAGCAGGAGACCACCGCAGTCAGTATGCAATGCTGTAGTCATAGCAGGATACCACCACAGTCAGTATGCAATGCTGTAGTCATTGCAGGACACCACCAGTCAGCATGCAATGCTGTAGTCATAGCAGGATACTACCACAGTCAGCATGCAATGCTGTAGTCATAGCAGGATACCACCACAGTCAGCATGCAATGCTGTAGTCATAGCAGGATACCACCACAGTCAGCATGCAATGCTGTAGTCATAGCAGGATACCACCACAGTCAGCATGTAATGCTGTAGTCATAGCAGGATACCACCACAGTCAGCATACAATGCTGTAGTCATAGCAGGATACCACCAAAGTCAGCATGCAATGCTTGAGTCATAGCAGGAAACGACCACAGTCAGCATGCAATGCTGTAGTCATAGCAGGATACCACCACAGTCAGCAAGCAATGCTGTAGTCATAGCAGGATACCACCACAGTCAGCATGCAATGCTGTAGTCATTGCAGGATACCACCACAGTCAGCATGCAATGCTGTAGTCATAGCAGGATATCACCATAGTCAGCATGCACTGCTATAGTCATAGCAGGATACAACCACAGTCAGCATGCAATGCTGAAGTCATAGCAGGATACAACGGCAGTCAGCATGCAATGCTGTAGTCATAGCAGGAGACCACCGCAGTCAGTATGCAATGCTGTAGTCATAGCAGGATACCACCACAGTCAGTATGCAATGCTGTAGTCATTGCAGGACACCACCAGTCAGCATGCAATGCTGTAGTCATAGCAGGATACTACCACAGTCAGCATGCAATGCTGTAGTCATAGCAGGATACCACCACAGTCAGCATGCAATGCTGTAGTCATAGCAGGATACCACCACAGTCAGCATGCAATGCTGTAGTCATAGCAGGATACCACCACAGTCAGCATGTAATGCTGTAGTCATAGCAGGATACCACCACAGTCAGCATACAATGCTGTAGTCATAGCAGGATACCACCAAAGTCAGCATGCAATGCTTGAGTCATAGCAGGAAACGACCACAGTCAGCATGCAATGCTGTAGTCATAGCAGGATACCACCACAGTCAGCAAGCAATGCTGTAGTCATAGCAGGATACCACCACAGTCAGCATGCAATGCTGTAGTCATTGCAGGATACCACCACAGTCAGCATGCAATGCTGTAGTCATAGCAGGATACAACCACAGTCATCATGCAATGCTGTAGTCATAGCAGGATACCACCGCAGTCAGTATGCAATGCTGTAGTCATAGCAGGATACCACCACAGTCAGCATGCAATGCTGTAGTCATTGCAGGATACCACCACAGTCAGCATGCAATGCTGTAGTCAAAGCAGGATACAACCACAGTCAGCATGCAATGCTGTAGTCATAGCAGGATACCACCACAGTCAGTATGCAATGCTGTCATCATAGCAGGTCCCACCACAGTCAGTATGCACTGCTGTAATCATAGCAGGTACCACGACAATATGCACTGCTGTAATCATAGCAGGTACCACAACAGCAGTTTCCACTGCTGTAATCATAGCAGGTACCACCAGTCAGTATGCACTGCTGTAATCATAGCAGGTACCACAGTAAGTATGCACTGCTGTAATCATAGCAGGATACCACCACCGTCAGCATGCATTACTGTAGTCATAGGAGGAAACCACCAGTCAGCATGCAATGCTGTAGTCATAGCAGGAGACCACCGCAGTCAGTATGCAATGCTGTAGTCATAGCAGGATACCACCACTGTCAGTATGCAATGCTGTAGTCATAGCAGGACACCACCAGTCAGCATGCAATGCTGTAGTCAAAGCAGGATACCACCACAGTCAGGATGCAATGCTGTAATCATAGCAGAATACCACCACAGTCAGTATGCAATGCTGTAGTCATAGCAGGATATCACCATAGTCAGCATGCACTGCTATAGTCATAGCAGGATACAACCACAGTCAGCATGCAATGCTGAAGTCATAGCAGGATACAACGGCAGTCAGCATGCAATGCTGTAGTCATAGCAGGATACCAACGCAGTCAGTATGCAATGCTGTAGTCAAAGCAGGATACCACTACCGTCAGTATGCAATGCTGTAGTCATAGCAGGATACCACCACAGTCAGCATGCGATGGTGTAGTCATAGCAGGATACCACCACCGTCAGTATGCAATGATGTAGTCATAGCAGGATACCACCACAGTCAGCATGTAATGCTGTAGTCATAGCAGGATACCTCCACAGTCAGCATACAATGCTGTAGTCATAGCAGGATACCAACACAGTCAGCATGCAATGCTTGAGTCATAGCAGGAAACGACCACAGTCAGCATGCAATGCTGTAGTCATAGCAGGATACCACCACAGTCAGCACGCAATGCTGTAGTCATAGCAGGATACCACCACAGTCAGCATGCAATGCTGTAGTCATAGCAGGATACCACCACAGTCAGCATCACAATGCTGTAGTCATAGCAGGATACCACCATAGTCAGCATGCACTGCTATAGTCATAGCAGGAAACCACCAGTCTGCATGCAATGCTGTAGTCATAGCAGGAGACCACCGCAGTCAGTATGCAATGCTGTAGTCATAGCAGGATACCACCACTGTCAGTATGCAATGCTGTAGTCATAGCAGGATACCACCACAGTCAGTATGCAATGCTGTAGTCATAGCAGGACACCACCAGTCAGCATGCAATGCTGTAGTCATAGCAGGATACTACCACAGTCAGGATGCAATGCTGTAATCACAGCAGGATACCACCACAGTCAGTATGCAATGCTGTAGTCATAGCAGGATATCACCATAGTCAGCATGCACTGCTATAGTCATAGCAGGATACAACCACAGTCAGCATGCAATGCTGAAGTCATAGCAGGATACAACGGCAGTCAGCATGCAATGCTGTAGTCATAGCAGGAGACCACCGCAGTCAGTATGCAATGCTGTAGTCATAGCAGGATACCACCACAGTCAGTATGCAATGCTGTAGTCATTGCAGGACACCACCAGTCAGCATGCAATGCTGTAGTCATAGCAGGATACTACCACAGTCAGCATGCAATGCTGTAGTCATAGCAGGATACCACCACAGTCAGCATGCAATGCTGTAGTCATAGCAGGATACGACAACAGTCAGCATGCAATGCTGTAGTCATAGCAGGATACCACCACAGTCAGCATGTAATGCTGTAGTCATAGCAGGATACCACCACAGTCAGCATACAATGCTGTAGTCATAGCAGGATACCACCAAAGTCAGTATGCAATGCTTGAGTCATAGCAGGAAACGACCACAGTCAGCATGCAATGCTGTAGTCATAGCAGGATACCACCACAGTCAGCAAGCAATGCTGTAGTCATAGCAGGATACCACCACAGTCAGCATGCAATGCTGTAGTCATTGCAGGATACCACCACAGTCAGCATGCAATGCTGTAGTCATAGCAGGATACAACCACAGTCATCATGCAATGCTGTAGTCATAGCAGGATACCACCGCAGTCAGTATGCAATGCTGTAGTCATAGCAGGATACCACCACAGTCAGCATGCAATGCTGTAGTCATTGCAGGATACCACCACAGTCAGCATGCAATGCTGTAGTCAAAGCAGGATACAACCACAGTCAGCATGCAATGCTGTAGTCATAGCAGGATACCACCACAGTCAGTATGCAATGCTGTCATCATAGCAGGTCCCACCACAGTCAGTATGCACTGCTGTAATCATAGCAGGTACCACGACAATATGCACTGCTGTAATCATAGCAGGTACCACAACAGCAGTTTCCACTGCTGTAATCATAGCAGGTACCACCAGTCAGTATGCACTGCTGTAATCATAGCAGGTACCACAGTAAGTATGCACTGCTGTAATCATAGCAGGATACCACCACCGTCAGCATGCATTACTGTAGTCATAGGAGGAAACCACCAGTCAGCATGCAATGCTGTAGTCATAGCAGGAGACCACCGCAGTCAGTATGCAATGCTGTAGTCATAGCAGGATACCACCACTGTCAGTATGCAATGCTGTAGTCATAGCAGGACACCACCAGTCAGCATGCAATGCTGTAGTCAAAGCAGGATACCACCACAGTCAGGATGCAATGCTGTAATCATAGCAGAATACCACCACAGTCAGTATGCAATGCTGTAGTCATAGCAGGATATCACCATAGTCAGCATGCACTGCTATAGTCATAGCAGGATACAACCACAGTCAGCATGCAATGCTGAAGTCATAGCACGATACAACGGCAGTCAGCATGCAATGCTGTAGTCATAGCAGGATACCAACGCAGTCAGTATGCAATGCTGTAGTCAAAGCAGGATACCACTACCGTCAGTATGCAATGCTGTAGTCATAGCAGGATACCACCACAGTCAGCATGCGATGGTGTAGTCATAGCAGGATACCACCACCGTCAGTATGCAATGATGTAGTCATAGCAGGATACCACCACAGTCAGCATGTAATGCTGTAGTCATAGCAGGATACCTCCACAGTCAGCATACAATGCTGTAGTCATAGCAGGATACCAACACAGTCAGCATGCAATGCTTGAGTCATAGCAGGAAACGACCACAGTCAGCATGCAATGCTGTAGTCATAGCAGGATACCACCACAGTCAGCACGCAATGCTGTAGTCATAGCAGGATACCACCACAGTCAGCATGCAATGCTGTAGTCATAGCAGGATACCACCACAGTCAGCATCACAATGCTGTAGTCATAGCAGGATACCACCATAGTCAGCATGCACTGCTATAGTCATAGCAGGATACCACCACAGTCAGCATGCAATGCTGTAGTCATAGCAGGATACAACTACAGTCAGCATGCAATGCTGTAGTCATAGCAGGATACCACCGCAGTCAGTATGCAATGCTGTAGTCATAGCAGGATACCACCACAGTCAGCATGAAATGCTGTAGTCATAGCAGGATACCACCACAGTCAGCATGCAATGCTGTAGTCATAGCAGGATACCACCACAGTGAGCATGCACTGCTATAGTCATAGCAGGATACAACCACAGTCAGCATGCAATGCTCTAGTCATAGCAGGATACCACCACAGTCAGCATGCAATGCTGTAGTCATAGCAGGATACATCCACAGTCAGCATGCAATGCTGTAGTCATAGCAGGATACCACCACAGTCAGCATACAATGCTGTAGTCATAGCAGGATACAACCACAGTCAGCATGCAATGCTGTAGTCATAGCAGGATACCACCACAGTCAGTATGCAATGCTGTCATCATAGCAGGTCCCACCACAGTCAGTATGCACTGCTGTAATCATAGCAGGTACCACGACAATATGCAGTGCTGTAATCATAGCAGGTACCACAACAGCAGTTTCCACTGCTGTAATCATAGCAGGTACCACCAGTCAGTATGCACTGCTGTAATCATAGCAGGTACCACAGTAAGTATGCACTGCTGTAATCATAGCAGGATACCACCACCGTCAGCATGCAATACTGTAGTCATAGCAGGAAACCACCAGTCAGCATGCAATGCTGTAGTCATAGCAGGAGACCACCGCAGTCAGTATGCAATGCTGTAGTCATAGCAGGATACCACCACTGTCAGTATGCAATGCTGTAGTCATAGCAGGATACCACCACAGTCAGTATGCAATGCTGTAGTCATAGCAGGACACCACCAGTCAGCATGCAATGCTGTAGTCATAGCAGGATACTACCACAGTCAGGATGCAATGCTGTAATCACAGCAGGATACCACCACAGTCAGTATGCAATGCTGTAGTCATAGCAGGATATCACCATAGTCAGCATGCACTGCTATAGTCATAGCAGGATACAACCACAGTCAGCATGCAATTCTGAAGTCATAGCAGGATACAACGGCAGTCAGCATGCAATGCTGTAGTCATAGCAGGAGACCACCGCAGTCAGTATGCAATGCTGTAGTCATAGCAGGATACCACCACAGTCAGTATGCAATGCTGTAGTCATTGCAGGACACCACCAGTCAGCATGCAATGCTGTAGTCATAGCAGGATACTACCACAGTCAGCATGCAATGCTGTAGTCATAGCAGGATACCACCACAGTCAGCATGCAATGCTGTAGTCATAGCAGGATACCACCACAGTCAGCATGCAATGCTGTAGTCATAGCAGGATACCACCACAGTCAGCATGTAATGCTGTCATCATAGTAGGTCCCACCACAGTCAGTATGCACTGCTGTAATCATAGCAGGTTCCACGACAATATGCACTGCTGTAATCATAGCAGGTACCACAACAGCAGTTTCCACTGCTGTAATCATAGCAGGTACCACCAGTCAGTATGCACTGCTGTAATCATAGCAGGTACCACAGTAAGTATGCACTGCTGTAATCATAGCAGGATACCACCACCGTCAGCATGCATTACTGTAGTCATAGGAGGAAACCACCAGTCAGCATGCAATGCTGTAGTCATAGCAGGAGACCACCGCAGTCAGTATGCAATGCTGTAGTCATAGCAGGATACCACCACTGTCAGTATGCAATGCTGTAGTCATAGCAGGACACCACCAGTCAGCATGCAATGCTGTAGTCAAAGCAGGATACCACCACAGTCAGGATGCAATGCTGTAATCATAGCAGAATACCACCACAGTCAGTATGCAATGCTGTAGTCATAGCAGGATATCACCATAGTCAGCATGCACTGCTATAGTCATAGCAGGATACAACCACAGTCAGCATGCAATGCTGAAGTCATAGCAGGATACAACGGCAGTCAGCATGCAATGCTGTAGTCATAGCAGGATACCAACGCAGTCAGTATGCAATGCTGTAGTCAAAGCAGGATACCACTACCGTCAGTATGCAATGCTGTAGTCATAGCAGGATACCAGCACAGTCAGCATGCGATGGTGTAGTCATAGCAGGATACCACCACCGTCAGTATGCAATGATGTAGTCATAGCAGGATACCACCACAGTCAGCATGCAATGCTGTAGTCATAGCAGGATACCTCCACAGTCAGCATACAATGCTGTAGTCATAGCAGGATACCAACACAGTCAGCATGCAATGCTTGAGTCATAGCAGGAAACGACCACAGTCAGCATGCAATGCTGTAGTCATAGCAGGTTACCACCACAGTCAGCACGCAATGCTGTAGTCATAGCAGGATACCACCACAGTCAGCATCACAATGCTGTAGTCATAGCAGGATACCACCATAGTCAGCATGCACTGCTATAGTCATAGCAGGATACCACCACAGTCAGCATGCAATGCTGTAGTCATAGCAGGATACAACTACAGTCAGCATGCAATGCTGTAGTCATAGCAGGATACCACCGCAGTCAGTATGCAATGCTGTAGTCATAGCAGGATACCACCACAGTCAGCATGAAATGCTGTAGTCATAGCAGGATACCACCACAGTCAGCATGCAATTCTGTAGTCATAGCAGGATACCACCACAGTGAGCATGCACTGCTATAGTCATAGCAGGATACAACCACAGTCAGCATGCAATGCTCTAGTCATAGCAGGATACCACCACAGTCAGCATGCAATGCTGTAGTCATAGCAGGATACATCCACAGTCAGCATGCAATGCTGTAGTCATAGCAGGATACCACCACAGTCAGCATACAATGCTGTAGTCATAGCAGGATACAACCACAGTCAGCATGCAATGCTGTAGTCATAGCAGGATACCACCACAGTCAGTATGCAATGCTGTCATCATAGCAGGTCCCACCACAGTCAGTATGCACTGCTGTAATCATAGCAGGTACCACGACAATATGCAGTGCTGTAATCATAGCAGGTACCACAACAGCAGTTTCCACTGCTGTAATCATAGCAGGTACCACCAGTCAGTATGCACTGCTGTAATCATAGCAGGTACCACAGTAAGTATGCACTGCTGTAATCATAGCAGGATACCACCACCGTCAGCATGCAATACTGTAGTCATAGCAGGAAACCACCAGTCAGCATGCAATGCTGTAGTCATAGCAGGAGACCACCGCAGTCAGTATGCAATGCTGTAGTCATAGCAGGATACCACCACTGTCAGTATGCAATGCTGTAGTCATAGCAGGATACCACCACAGTCAGTATGCAATGCTGTAGTCATAGCAGGACACCACCAGTCAGCATGCAATGCTGTAGTCATAGCAGGATACTACCACGGTCAGGATGCAATGCTGTAATCACAGCAGGATACCACCACAGTCAGTATGCAATGCTGTAGTCATAGCAGGATATCACCATAGTCAGCATGCACTGCTATAGTCATAGCAGGATACAACCACAGTCAGCATGCAATGCTGAAGTCATAGCAGGATACAACGGCAGTCAGCATGCAATGCTGTAGTCATAGCAGGATACCACCGCAGTCAGTATGCAATGCTGTAGTCATAGCAGGATACCACTACCGTCAGTATGCAATGCTGTAGTCATAGCAGGATACCACCACAGTCAGCATGCGATGCTGTAGTCATAGCAGGATACCACCACCGTCAGTATGCAATGCTGTAGTCATAGCAGGATACCACCACAGTCAGCATGTAATGCTGTAGTCACAGCAGGATACCACCACAGTCAGCATACAATGCTGTAGTCATAGCAGGATACCACCACAGTAAGCATGCAATGCTTGAGTCATAGCAGGAAACGACCACAGTCAGCATGCAATGCTGTAGTCATAGCAGGTTACCACCACAGTCAGAACGCAATGCTGTAGTCATAGCAGGATACCACCACAGTCAGCATGCAATGCTGTAATCATAGCAGGATACCACCACAGTCAGCATGCAATGCTGTAATCATAGCAGGATACCACCACAGTCAGCATCGCAATGCTATAGTCATAACAGGATACCACCACAGTCAGCATGCAATGCTGTAGTCATAGCAGGATACAACTACAGTCAGCATGCAATGCTGTAGTCATAGCTGGATACCACCGCAGTCAGTATGCAATGCTGAAGTTATAGAAGGATACCACTGCAGTCAGTATGCAATGCTGTAGTCATAGCAGGATACCACCACAGTGAGCATGCACAGCTATAGTCACAGCAGGATACCACCACAGTCAGCATACAATGCTGTAGTCATAGCAGGATACAACCACAGTCAGCATGCAATGCTGTAGTCATAGCAGGATACCACCACAGTCAGTATGCAATGCTGTCATCATAGCAGGTCCCACCACAGTCAGTATGCACTGCTGTAATCATAGCAGGTACCACGACAATATGCAGTGCTGTAATCATAGCAGTTACCTCAACAGCAGTTTCCACTGCTGTAATCATAGCAGGTACCACCAGTCAGTATGCACTGCTGTAATCTTAGCAGGTACCACAGTAAGTATGCACTGCTGTAATCATAGCAGGATACCACCACCGTCAGCATGCAATACTGTAGTCATAGCAGGAAACCACCAGTCAGCATGCAATGCTGTAGTCATAGCAGGAGACCACCGCAGTCAGTATGCAATGCTGTAGTCATAGCAGGATACCACCACTGTCAGTATGCAATGCTGTAGTCATAGCAGGATACCACCACAGTCAGTATGCAATGCTGTAGTCATAGCAGGACACCACCAGTCAGCATGCAATGCTGTAGTCATAGCAGGATACCACCACAGTCAGCATGTAATGCTGTAGTCACAGCAGGATACCACCACAGTCAGCATACAATGCTGTAGTCATAGCAGGATACCACCACAGTCAGCATGCAATGCTTGAGTCATAGCAGGAAACGACCACAGTCAGCATGCAATGCTGTAATCATAGCAGGATAACACCATAGTCAGCATGCACTGCTATAGTCATAACAGGATACCACCACAGTCAGTATGCAATGCTGTAGTCATAGCAGGATACCACCACAGTGAGCATGCACAGCTATAGTCATAGCAGGATACAACCACAGTCAGCATGCAATAGTGTAGTCATAGCAGGATACCACCACAGTCAGCATGCAATGCTGTAGTCATAGCAGGATACATCCACAGTCAGCATGCAATGCTGTAGTCATAGCAGGATACCACCACAGTCAGCATACAATGCTGTAGTCATAGCAGGATACAACCACAGTCAGCATGCAATGCTGTAGTCATAGCAGGATACCACCACAGTCAGTATGCAATGCTGTCATCATAGCAGGTCCCAACACAGTCAGTATGCACTGCTGTAATCATAGCAGGTACCATGACAATATGCAGTGCTGTAATCATAGCAGGTACCACAACAGCAGTTTCCACTGCTGTAATCATAGCAGGTACCACCAGTCAGTATGCACTGCTGTAATCATAGCAGGTACCACAGTAAGGATGCACTGCTGTAATCATAGCAGGATACCACCACCGTCAGCATGCAATACTGTAGTCATAGCAGGAAACCACCAGTCAGCATGCAATGCTGTAGTCATAGCAGGAGACCACCGCAGTCAGTATGCAATGCTGTAGTCATAGCAGGATACCACCACTGTCAGTATGCAATGCTGTAGTCATAGCAGGATACCACCACAGTCAGTATGCAATGCTGTAGTCATAGCAGGACACCACCAGTCAGCATGCAATGCTGTAGTCATAGCAGGATACTACCACATTCAGGATGCAATGCTGTAATCACAGCAGGATCCCACCACAGTCAGTATGCAATGCTGTAGTCATAGCAGGATATCACCATAGTCAGCATGCACTGCTATAGTCATAGCAGGATACAACCACAGTCAGCATGCAATGCTGAAGTCATAGCAGGATACAACGGCAGTCAGCATGCAATGCTGTAGTCATAGCAGGAGACCCCCGCAGTCAGTATGCAATGCTATAGTCATAGCAGGATACCACCACAGTCAGTATGCAATGCTGTAGTCATTGCAGGACACCACCAGTCAGCATGCAATGCTGTAGTCATAGCAGGATACTACCACAGTCAGCATGCAATGCTGTAGTCATAGCAGGATACCACCACAGTCAGCATGCAATGCTGTAGTCATAGCAGGATACCACCACAGTCAGCATGCAATGCTGTAGTCATAGCAGGATACCACCACAGTCAGCATGTAATGCTGTAGTCATAGCAGGATACCACCACAGTCAGCATACAATGCTGTAGTCATAGCAGGATACCACCAAAGTCAGCATGCAATGCTTGAGTCATAGCAGGAAACGACCACAGTCAGCATGCAATGCTGTAGTCATAGCAGGATACCACCACAGTCAGCAAGCAATGCTGTAGTCATAGCAGGATACCACCACAGTCAGCATGCAATGCTGTAGTCATTGCAGGATACCACCACAGTCAGCATGCAATGCTGTAGTCATAGCAGGATACAACCACAGTCATCATGCAATGCTGTAGTCATAGCAGGATACCACTGCAGTCAGTATGCAATGCTGTAGTCATAGCAGGACACCACCAGTCAGCATGCAATGCTGTAGTCAAAGCAGGATACCACCACAGTCAGGATGCAATGCTGTAATCATAGCAGAATACCACCACAGTCAGTATGCAATGCTGTAGTCATAGCAGGATATCACCATAGTCAGCATGCACTGCTATAGTCATAGCAGGATACAACCACAGTCAGCATGCAATGCTGAAGTCATAGCAGGATACAACGGCAGTCAGCATGCAATGCTGTAGTCATAGCAGGATACCAACGCAGTCAGTATGCAATGCTGTAGTCAAAGCAGGATACCACTACCGTCAGTATGCAATGCTGTAGTCATAGCAGGATACCACCACAGTCAGCATGCGATGGTGTAGTCATAGCAGGATACCACCACCGTCAGTATGCAATGATGTAGTCATAGCAGGATACCACCACAGTCAGCATGTAATGCTGTAGTCATAGCAGGATACCTCCACAATCAGCATACAATGCTGTAGTCATAGCAGGATACCACCACAGTCAGCATGCAATGCTTGAGTCATAGCAGGAAACGACCACAGTCAGCATGCAATGCTGTAGTCATAGCAGGATACCACCACAGTCAGCACGCAATGCTGTAGTCATAGCAGGATACCACCACAGTCAGCATGCACTGCTATAGTCATAGCAGGATACCACCACAGTCAGCATGCAATGCTGTAGTCATAGCAGGATACCACCACAGTCAGCATCACAATGCTGTAGTCATAGCAGGATACCACCATAGTCAGCATGCACTGCTATAGTCATAGCAGGATACAACTACAGTCAGCATGCAATGCTGTAGTCATAGCAGGATACCACCGCAGTCAGTATGCAATGCTGAAGTTATAGAAGGATACCACTGCAGTCAGTATGCAATGCTGTAGTCATAGCAGGATACCACCACAGTCAGCATGAAATGCTGTAGTCATAGCAGGATACCACCACAGTCAGCATGCAATGCTGTAGTCATAGCAGGATACCACCACAGTGAGCATGCACTGCTATAGTCATAGCAGGATACAACCACAGTCAGCATGCAATGCTCTAGTCATAGCAGGATACCACCACAGTCAGCATACAATGCTGTAGTCATAGCAGGATACCACCACAGTCAGTATGCAATGCTGTCATCATAGCAGGTCCCACCACAGTCAGTATGCACTGCTGTAATCATAGCAGGTACCAAGACAATATGCAGTGCTGTAATCATAGCAGGTACCACAACAGCAGTTTCCACTGCTGTAATCATAGCAGGTACAACCAGTCAGTATGCACTGCTGTAATCATAGCAGGTACCACAGTAAGTATGCACTGCTGTAATCATAGCAGGATACCACCACCGTCAGCATGCAATACTGTAGTCATAGCAGGAAACCACCAGTCAGCATGCAATGCTGTAGTCATAGCAGGAGACCACCGCAGTCAGTATGCAATGCTGTAGTCATAGCAGGATACCACCACTGTCAGTATGCAATGCTGTAGTCATAGCAGGATACCACCACAGTCAGTATGCAATGCTGTAGTCATAGCAGGACACCACCAGTCAGCATGCAATGCTGTAGTCATAGCAGGATACTACCACAGTCAGGATGCAATGCTGTAATCACAGCAGGATACCACCACAGTCAGTATGCAATGCTGTAGTCATAGCAGGATATCACCATAGTCAGCATGCACTGCTATAGTCATAGCAGGATACAACCACAGTCAGCATGCAATGCTGAAGTCATAGCAGGATACAACGGCAGTCAGCATGCAATGCTGTAGTCATAGCAGGATACCACCGCAGTCAGTATGCAATGCTGTAGTCATAGCAGGATACCACTACCGTCAGTATGCAATGCTGTAGTCATAGCAGGATACCACCACAGTCAGCATGCGATGCTGTAGTCATAGCAGGATACCACCACCGTCAGTATGCAATGCTGTAGTCATAGCAGGATACCACCACAGTCAGCATGTAATGCTGTAGTCACAGCAGGATACCACCACAGTCAGCATACAATGCTGTAGTCATAGCAGGATACCACCACAGTCAGCATGCAATGCTTGAGTCATAGCAGGAAACGACCACAGTCAGCATGCAATGCTGTAGTCATAGCAGGTTACCACCACAGTCAGAACGCAATGCTGTAGTCATAGCAGGATACCACCACAGTCAGCATGCAATGCTGTAATCATAGCAGGATACCACCACAGTCAGCATCGCAATGCTGTAGTCATAGCAGGATACCACCATAGTCAGCATGCACTGCTATAGTCATAACAGGATACCACCACAGTCAGCATGCAATGCTGTAGTCATAGCAGGATACAACTACAGTCAGCATGCAATGCTGTAGTCATAGCTGGATACCACCGCAGTCAGTATGCAATGCTGAAGTTATAGAAGGATACCACTGCAGTCAGTATGCAATGCTGTAGTCATAGCAGGATACCACCACAGTAAGCATGCACAGCTATAGTCACAGCAGGATACAACCACAGTCAGCATGCAATGCTGTAGTCATAGCAGGATACCACCACAGTCAGCATGCAATGCTGTAGTCATAGCAGGATACATCCACAGTCAGCATGCAATACTGTAGTCATAGCAGGATACCACCACAGTCAGCATACAATGCTGTAGTCATAGCAGGATACAACCACAGTCAGCATGCAATGCTGTAGTCATAGCAGGATACCACCACAGTCAGTATGCAATGCTGTCATCATAGCAGGTCCCACCACAGTCAGTATGCACTGCTGTAATCATAGCAGGTACCACGACAATATGCAGTGCTGTAATCATAGCAGTTACCTCTACAGCAGTTTCCACTGCTGTAATCATAGCAGGTACCACCAGTCAGTATCCACTGCTGTAATCATAGCAGGTACCACAGTAAGTATGCACTGCTGTAATCATAGCAGGATACCACCACCGTCAGCATGCAATACTGTAGTCATAGCAGGAAACCACCAGTCAGCATGCAATGCTGTAGTCATAGCAGGAGACCACCGCAGTCAGTATGCAATGCTGTAGTCATAGCAGGATACCACCACAGTCAGTATGCAATGCTGTAGTCATAGCAGGACACCACCAGTCAGCATGCAATGCTGTAGTCATAGCAGGATACTACCACAGTCAGGATGCAATGCTGTAATCACAGCAGGATACCACCAAAGTCAGTATGCAATGCTGTAGTCATAGCAGGATATCACCATAGTCAGCATGCACTGCTATAGTCATAGCAGGATACAACCACAGTCAGCATGCAATGCTGAAGTCATAGCAGGATACAACGGCATTCAGCATGCAATGCTGTAGTCATAGCAGGAGACCACCGCAGTCAGTATGCAATGCTGTAGTCAAAGCAGGATACCACCACTGTCAGTATGCAATGCTGTAGTCATAGCAGGATACCACCACAGTCAGTATGCAATTCTGTAGTCATAGCAGGACACCACCAGTCAGCATGCAATGCTGTAGTCATAGCAGGATACTACCACAGTCAGGATGCAATGCTGTAATCACAGCAGGATACCACCACAGTCAGTATGCAATGCTGTAGTCATAGCTGGATATCACCATAGTCAGCATGCACTGCTATAGTAATAGCAGGATACAACCACAGTCAGCATGCAATGCTGAAGTCATAGCAGGATACAACGGCAGTCAGCATGCAATGCTGTAGTCATAGCAGGATACCACCGCAGTCAGTATGCAATGCTGTAGTCATAGCAGGATACCACTACCGTCAGTATGCAATGCTGTAGTCATAGCAGGATACCACCACAGTCAGCATGCGATGCTGTAGTCATAGCAGGATACCACCACCGTCAGTATGCAATGCTGTAGTCATAGCAGGATACCACCACAGTCAGCATGTAATGCTGTAGTCATAGCAGGATACCACCACAGTCAGCATACAATGCTGTAGTCATAGCAGGATACCACCACAGTCAGCATGCAATGCTTGAGTCATAGCAGGAAACGACCACAGTCAGCATGCAATGCTGTAGTCATAGCAGGTTACCACCACAGTCAGAACGCAATGCTGTAGTCATAGCAGGATACCACCACAGTCAGCATGCAATGCTGTAATCATAGCAGGATACCACCACAGTCAGCATCGCAATGCTGTAGTCATAGCAGGATACCACCATAGTCAGCATGCACTGCTATAGTCATAACAGGATACCACCACAGTCAGCATGCAATGCTGTAGTCATAGCAGGATACAACTACAGTCAGCATGCAATGCTGTAGTCATAGCTGGATACCACCGCAGTCAGTATGCAATGCTGAAGTTATAGAAGGATACCACTGCAGTCAGTATGCAATGCTGTAGTCATAGCAGGATACCACCACAGTGAGCATGCACAGCTATAGTCATAGCAGGATACAACCACAGTCAGCATGCAATGCTGTAGTCATAGCAGGATACCACCACAGTCAGCATGCAATGCTGTAGTCATAACAGGATACATCCACAGTCAGCATGCAATGCTGTAGTCATAGCAGGATACCACCACAGTCAGCATACAATGCTGTAGTCATAGCAGGATACAACCACAGTCAGCATGCAATGCTGTAGTCATAGCAGGATACCACCACAGTCAGTATGCAATGCTGTCATCATAGCAGGTCCCACCACAGTCAGTATGCACTGCTGTAATCATAGCAGGTACCACGACAATATGCAGTGCTGTAATCATAGCAGGTACCACAACAGCAGTTTCCACTGCTGTAATCATAGCAGGTACCACCAGTCAGTATGCACTGCTGTAATCATAGCAGGTACCACAGTAAGTATGCACTGCTGTAATCATAGCAGGATACCACCACCGTCAGCATGCAATACTGTAGTCATAGCAGGAAACCACCAGTCAGCATGCAATGCTGTAGTCATAGCAGGAGACCACCGCAGTCAGTATGCAATGCTGTAGTCATAGCAGGATACCACCACTGTCAGTATGCAATGCTGTAGTCATAGCAGGATACCACCACAGTCACTATGCAATGCTGTAGTCATAGCAGGACACCACCAGTCAGCATGCAATGCTGTAGTCATAGCAGGATACTACCACAGTCAGGATGCAATGCTGTAATCACAGCAGGATACCACCACAGTCAGTATGCAATGCTGTAGTCATAGCAGGATATCACCATAGTCAGCATGCACTGCTATAGTCATAGCAGGATACAACCACAGTCAGCATGCAATGCTGAAGTCATAGCAGGATACAACGGCAGTCAGCATGCAATGCTGTAGTCATAGCAGGATACCACCACAGTCAGTATGCAATGCTGAAGTCATAGCAGGATACTGCCACAGTCAGCATTCAATGCTGTAGTCATAGCAGGATACCACCACCGTCAGTATGCAATGCTGTAGTCATAGCAGGATACCACCACCGTCAGTATGCAATGCTGTAGTCATAGCAGGATACCACCACATTCAGCATGCAATGCTGTAGTCATAGCAGGATACCACCACAGTCAGCATACAATGCTGTAGTCATAGCAGGAAACCACCACAGTCAGCATGCAATGATTGAGTCATAGCAGGAAACGACTACAGTCAGCATGCAATGCTGTAGTCATAGCAGGATACCACCACAGTCAGCAAGCAATGCTGTAGTCATAGCAGGATACCACCACAGTCAGCATGCAATGCTGTTGTCATAGCAGGATACCACCACAGTCAGCATCACAATGTTGTAGTCATAGCAGGATACCGCCAGTTAGCATGCAATGCTGTAGTCATAGCAGGATACCACCACAGTCAGCAAGCAATGCTGTAGTCATAGCAGGATACCACCACAGTCAGCATGCAATGCTGTTGTCATAGCAGGATACCACCACAGTCAGCATCACAATGTTGTAGTCATAGCAGGATACCGCCAGTTAGCATGCAATGCTGTAGTCATAGCCGGATACCACCACAGTCAGTATGCAATGCTGTAGTCATAGCAGAATACCACCACAGTCAGTATGCAATGCTGTAGTCATAGCAGGATACCACCATAGTCAGCATGCACTGCTATAGTCATAGCAGGATACCACCACAGTCAGCATGCAATGCTGTAGTCATAGCAGGATACAACCACAGTCAGCATGCAATGCTGTAGTCATAGCAGGATACCACCGCAGGCAGTATGCAATGCTGAAGTTATAGCAGGAAACCACTGCAGTCAGTATGCAATGCTGTAGTCATAGCAGGATACCACCACAGTCAGCATGCAATGCTGAAGTCATAGCAGGATACCACCGCAGTCAGTATGCAATGCTGTAGTCATAGCAGGATACCACCACAGTCAGCATACAATGCTGTAGTCATAGCAGGATACCACCACAGTCAGCATGCAATGCTGTAGTCATAGCAGGATACCACCACAGTTAGTATGCAATGCTGTAGTCATAGCAGAGTACCACCAGTCAGCATGCAATGCGGTAGTGATAGCAGGTATTACCACAGTCAGTATGCACTGCTCTAGGGGAAGCAGGTCCCACCAAAAGTAGGTATGCACCATATTATTGGTTCTTTCAGTAAAGGCACGTAGAAGGGAAAAAATAAAATAATAAAAATCAAACATAATATAATAAAATTCTCACGTTTAGGCCACAACGCAAGCAGCTGTCCTCAGGTGAAGAAACAGAGCTGTCGGAAAGACAGCGTCCTAACGAACACTGCTAAGCTTGGCAGCGTATTTTAAATTGGGTGGGAGGAGGAGAGCGTCTTGATAAAGAAGTTTACATAACAGAGGAATTTAGCATGTTTATGACAAATGCAGATATGGGATTAGTTACTCCTTGTGGAATGTGTAGGCAGGTGGGGGGTCTCAAAGTCATATTATGTTAGTGTATCATGTAGGATTGGCAATAATAAAGGGAGATAAAATTTTAATAATAAAGAACTGCAACAGCCCAAACCACCGCGTATCAAGCTAGTGCATTATGTGGAAAATAAAAAAGGGAGCTTCTAAAGAACTACACATACCCTACTACCATGCAATAAACCGATGTGAAAAAAATAAATATAAACTACATCAATATAATCAATGTACAAATATACTCTCCAATAATCTGAGCTGTTAACATTAAGTAACTGGGTATACACTACACTATATAATGACCACCATGTAGTAAACTGATAAAAAAAAACTAAAATATAAACTACATCAATATAACCAATATACTCAATATACTCTCCAATAAGCTGAGGTTACATATCAGCAGAGGAATTTAGTATATTGACGCTAAGCAACTGCAACTACCCTACTACTAACAAAAAGTCATTATACATTACAATTTTACGTCACAAAAAATATATGCCTCCAACTAAACTTTTTTCTACATCACACGACTATACCCCATCATATATAGTCAGTATAGTCGTGTGATGTAGAAAATGTCATGTAATGTTCAAGTGATGAGCTCAATTCATGTCACTTTCAAGTGATGAGTACACTGCATGTCACGTCCAAGTGATGAGCTCACTGCATGTCACATTGAAGTGGCGAGCTCACTGCATGTCATATTCACGTAACGAGCGCACTGCATGTCACGTTGAAGTGGTGAGTTCACTGCATGTCACATTCAAGTGATGAGCACACTGCATGTCCCATTCAAGTGATGAGCGCACTGCATATCACATTTAAGTGATGAGCACACTGCATGTCATTAAAGTGGCGAGCTCACTGCATGTCACATTCAAGTGGCGAGCTCACTGCATGCCACATTCAAGTGATGAGCGCACTGCATGTCACTTTCAAGTGGTGAGCTCATTGCATGTCACTTTCAAGTGATGAGCTCACTGCATGTCACATTTCAAGTGTTCAGCTCACTGCATGTCACATTCAAGTGATGAGCGCACTGCATGACGTTCAAGTGGTCAGTGCACTACATGTCACATTCAAGTGTTGAGCTCACTGCATGTCACATTCAAGTGGTGAGCTCACTGCATGTCACATTCAAGTGGCGAACTCACTGCATGTCACATTCAAATGATGAGCGCACTGCATGTCACATTCAAGTGGTCAGTGAACTATATGTTACATTCAAGTGTTGAGCTCACTGCGTGTCACATTCAAGTGATGAGCTCACTGCATGTCCCATTCATTCATGTGATGAGCTCCCTGCATGTCACATTCAAGTGATGAGCTCACTGCATGTCACACTCAAGTGATGAGCGCACTTCATCTCACATTCAAGTGATAAGCTCACTGTTCGTCACATTCAAGTGGTGAGCTCCTCCTCCTGCACGTAGCGTGGCAACCCATGGCACCTGTTGGGTCTGGGTTCCTGCGAGGAGGTGGGAGGTGGAGGAGGTTGAGGTGGAACTGGTGGTGGAGGAGGTGGACCCCTGACAAGGCCATTTTACCCCACCCTACCTGGCCATTATAACCCCACCCTACCTGGCCATTATGAACTGACCCTCCCTAGCCATTATAACCCCACCCTACATGGCCATTATAAACCCACCCTACCAGCCTATTATAAACCCCAGTGACACGACAAATATGGACCCAGAACCCACACATCACTGACAATTATCACGATTGGTAATACCCCTAGACAACAAAGCCGAGCCTAATTAGCGTAATTGCATAAATTGACATAATTACCTAATTTTGTAAAATTACACCTTTTGCATTTTTCATTTCATTTTTATTATTTTTCAAGACAATATATACAACAATCCTGACCCTGATGCCTGTTGTATATTTGGAGTTCGCATGTTTCTCTCACGCTCCCCTTCGTTGTGTGAATTTTTGTCCAGCTCCTGTTTGTCACTCCACATTTATAGTTGCTGATATAAATTGACACGTAAAATGCCACTTAATTGGGCAATCATATGTGGCCAGGTTACGTCTGAAAAAGACATATATCTTATGGGCCTTACCTGGTAAAATAAACAAATAAGCAGGTGGCTAGGTGAGTGATTGAATGAGAGAGTGGCTGAGTGATTGAGTGGTTGAGGGAGTGAGTGGCTGAGTTAGTGAGTGGCTGAGTGAGAGGCTGAATGAGTGAGTGGTTGAGTGAGTGGGTAGCAGAGTGACTAAGCAGCTGAGTGAGTGGCTGGGTGAGTGAGTGGTTGATTGAGAGCTTGAGTACGTGAGTGGTTGAGTGAGTGGCTGAGTGAGTGGCTGGTGAGAGGCTGAGTGAGTGAGTGGCTGAGTGAGTGAGTGGCTGAGTGACTGAGTGGTTGAGTGAGTGGCTGAGTGGGTGGCTGAGTGAGTGGCTGAGTAAGTTAGTGTTTGAGTGGCTGAGTGAGTGAGTGGTTGAGTGAGTGACTGAGTTGGTGGCTGAGTGGTTGCGTGATTGACAGGTTGAATGAGTGAGTGAGTGGTTGAGTGAGTGGCTGAGTGAATGAATGGCTGGGTGAGTGAGTGGCTGCGTGAGTGAGTGGCTGCGTGAGTGAGTGGTTGAGTGAGTGGTTGAGTGAGTGAGAGGTTGAGTGAGAGGTTGAGTGAGTGGCTAAGTGAGTCAGTGGCTGGGTGATTGAGTGGCTGAGTGACTGAGTGGTTGAGTGAGTGGCTGAGTGGGTGGCTGAGTGAGTGAGACACGGGAAGCAAGAGGGAGACAGGGGGAGATAGAAGAGTGAGACACGGGGAGAGAAAGGATACACGGGGAGAGAGAGGAGGGAGACAGGGGGAGGTTGGAGAGGGAAAAGCGGGGAGAGAGAAGAGACACGGGGAAAGATAGGAGGGAAACGCGGGGAGGGAGAGGAGAGAGACACGGCGACATAGAGGAAGGAGACACGGGGAGAGAGAGGAGGGAGAACCTGGGAAACAGAGAAAGGGGGAGACACGGGGAGGAGGTGAGAGGTAGGAGGAGAGTGCGTGGAGGTGAGAGGGGAGAGATAGGAGGAGAGTGCGTAGAGGAGGCGAGGGCTCCTATAATGATGACTTCAAGGCATGCTGGGAGACAAGTTCACGTGACCCACATAGCACAGGGAGCCATCGCTGTTGGAACCGCATGGGCAGGGAACGTGGCCTCCAACCCACCACCTGCACCAGCCTCATCACCACAAACCAACAACCACAACTAGAACTACAAATTCAACCACAAATGTAACCACAAATGTAACCACAGCCACAACCATAACCAACAACCATAACCACTATAACCACAACTATAACCAAAAGCAACTACAATTATAACCACACCCACAACTATAACCACAATTATAACCATATCTATAACCACAACTCTAAGCACTAAAACCAGACACAACTATAACCACAACCATAATATAACCACTACAACTATAACCGCATCTCCGGTTATCACAGGTGGCAACATATGGTTCGAAAGAAGTTCAACACACATACAACAACAAAAGACAAAAAAATATTCTATAGCCTATAACAGACTGTTGGGGCAAGTTCTGTTAGCGAGCACCTATGGAGGCCCGCAGTGTGGAACACAAGCAGGTGGGTGGCCAGCACTACACCCGACCGTCTTTGTCTCCCGAGTGGCGATGTTTATTACACACCACAACAGGTACTAATTTCAGGCAGAGTCGACGTAGCGGAAGCCCTGGACTGGTTCAGATGATCGTCACTGGTGTTGGCCGTGAGCGGGAATCGAACTTCCTCGGGTCCGTGGCGTGGCGTTCAACCGCTACTCTACCGCTCCCTACACATACAACAACCATGAAAGCCAACATAACCACCTTCACCACAACTATAACCACAAAACATAACATAACCATCACAACTTTGACCACAATCACTATTATAACCACAACCCCAAGTATAACAACACCAATAACATAACCACAACTGTAACTATAACCATGAAAACCCCAACCTCCACGTACACAACTATAGCCACAAAAAATATACCCCCCACAACCGCAATTATTGCGACAACCAAAAGGACCATAACAACTAACATAACCACCTACACCACAACTAAAACCTGAACCACTACAACCAGCGATACAACCACAACTATAACTGCAGCCACCACATCCAAAACCACCACAACCAACATCACCTCAACCACCACAACCATAACAAGCAACATAACCACAACAACCACATTGATGCTGATACTCTAACACCACCTACACAACCACTTTATCAAGGCTCTATGTATCCGTGTGTCCATGTGTCTCCGTGTGTCTCCACATGTCCCTGTGGGTGGGTGGATAGATGGGTTAGTGTGTGAGTTGGTGAGTGGGCAAGTGAGTGGGTGGGTGTGTGGGCGATAGAATCGAACCTGCACCTCTGCAGTGCAAGTCCAGTGAGCTAACGACCCGCATGTGGTGGGGTAAAGTGGGGGTACGCCCACCTTGCTCCAAAACGTGGAGATCAGCGTGGAAGAGTAGACCAAATACCCTAATTAGCGGTGTCTAGTGGAGGCCTCCTCAGCCAGCACGCGATTCGCCTCCTTCACAATAAACCCTTCCTTGCAAAGATGAAAAAGTATATTTGACTGATCCCATCAGCCTCTCATCAGTAGCAATGGCTCAAATCGAGCGCCACGCTGGGCCGCTTTCCACCTTCAGTGCCTCAGCAGCAGAGCCGGGCTCTGCTTGAACCGATGCCGTGAGCCCAGCAGCTGTTTAGAAGCCTACGGCTGTGGGCCGCCTTTGTCTCTCCTCCACCACTGCTGAGGTGTCCACACCATGCGAGGTTCTCACCTTCAGGCTGAGTCGACCCAGAGGAGGCCCAGGCAGCGAACCGCTTCAGAAGTTGGCGCCACGTTCACCGGCGGAAGCGGAAGTAGAGAGCAGCAGAAGCATCGCGTGTGGGGAGCAGCTGAGGAGTGGATCAGAACTGTGTATTAGTGGTGGTGTGGTTGTTAGTGGTGGGGTTGTTATTAGTGGTGGGGTTGTTATTGTTGGTGGGGTTGTTATTGGTGGTGGGGTTGTTATTGGTGGTGGCGTTGTTAGTGGTGGGGTTGTTGTTAGTAGTGCTCTGTTAAGGCTAAATACGCGGGAGCTTTGTCTTTGGCGGTGTGAGTGGGGGAGGGGGCGTAGAGGGGGGGGAAGGTGCTGGGGGGGAGGGGCTCACAGGATATTGCGTCACTGAGGGCGTGATCACCGAGCCCCGCCCCCACTTGCTTCTGCCGATCTTTTTTCTCACATGTGGCGGTAGAGAAGCACCGAGACGACAGAAGCAGCGACTCTCTGGAGGAAGTGAGGAACTGTAGGTGAGTGGTGATGTGAGTGGTGAGGACGTGTGTGTCTGTGTAGTGTACTGGCAGGAGGAGTGGTGGCGTTAGTGGTGTTACTGATAGTGGTGGTGGTGTGTTGTGAGTGAGTCGTGACGATGTGAGTTCATGTCAGAATCAGAATATTTATACTGGAGTCAGATGAGCTATACAGCTCTTTCTCACAGATGTCCAGTGTTGTGGGTGAGTGGTAAAGATGTAACCTCGCGTTGATGTGAGTTTCTTATTAATGATGTGGGTCCGTGTTAATGATGTGGGTTTGTGATTTAAAGCTTTCGTGACTGCAGTAATTCATATTCTTAGTTCTTTCGGTAAAGTCACGTTGAAGGGAAAAATAAAATAATAAAATATATATAAAACAATAAAATTCTCACGACGTTTCGACCATAACACAAACGGTCGTCATCAGGTATGTCTGTTTGCATAAATGTATTTATTTTTAAACGGTGTATTTATTTATTTATAAAAAACGTTAGCACCACGCGCAGCGATTTAGCAGTTTATTTAGAAGGACGAGTCCATCTATGTTCTGAAAAGAGGAGGGGGGAGACGAAAAAAATATTGTATGCCGTCTGAAAGCCACTGTAAGCGTGAACAATCAATTAAGACCTGAAATGGTTTATCAAATCTTTCCAATGATTGCCAAGCCAGAATCCATCTTCTCGGTTGAAATTGTCTCTGTGCTTGTATATGTGGATAGCCTCATGAACGAATTTCTCATGGTAGCCAGATGGCTTACAAAGAACCTCTGTCTTGGAAAAGTCAATGTCATGTGAGCCTACTGAATTATAACAATGATCTGCCACGGCCGAGGTGTTGGTCCTACCGTGTTTAAGGTCTGCTTTGTGTTCACGAATGCGGTCCGAGACATGGCGTTTGGTTTCTCCAATGTAACTACTACCACAGAGGCAACTTAGTTTGTAGATACCAGGGTATTGTATGTCCGAAATCACATCTTTTACAGACGGAACCAGATCACGGATTTTATGTAATGTGTTGAAACGGACCTGGATCTTGTGTTTATTCAAGATTTTGGAGATCTTTTTTGTGATCCCCGCAATGTAGGGTAAAGTGATGGTTTTGAAAGGCTCCTCAAGAGGGTCCTTCTTCATGGTTTGAGTGATAGCTTTGCGGATTGTATAGTCGGAGTAACCATTAGCCTTAAGAGCTTGGTGTACGTGCTTGAGTTCACTGCCTATGTGTTCCTGGTCGGATATGCATTGGGCTCTATGATACAGAGTCTTGATGAGAGAATTCTTCTGTGATGGATGGTGGTGGGAATCCGGTTTCAGATAAGCATCCGTATGGGTAGCTTTCCTGTAGACAGAGTGGCTCATTGAACCATCAGGTCTCTTTTTAATTAGGACATCCAAAAAAGGTAGCTTGCCATCTTTTTCGACTTCCATGGTAAATCTGATGGCTGGGTGTATGGAATTGATGTGGTCGAAGAATTGGTCTAGAGCAGGCCGGCCATGTTGTCAGATAACAAAAGTGTCATCCACGTACCTCTTCCATAAGGTTGGGCGCAGAGTGGCAGTCTGGATGGCGTCAGTCTCAAATTTCTCAATGAAAATGTTAGCTATAACCGGAGATAGGGGGGAGCCCATTGGGATCCCCTCAGTTTGTTTGTAGAAAGTTCCATTCCAAGTGAAGGGCTATCCACATATACAAGCACAGAGACAATTTCAACCGAGAAGATGGATTCTGGCTTAGCATTGGAAAGATTTGATAAACCATATCAGGTGTTGTGAGTGAGTCGTGATGATGTGAGTTCATGTCAGAATCAGAATATTTATACTGGAGTCAGATGAGCTATACAGCTCTTTCTCACAGATGTCCAGTGTTGTGGGTGAGTGGTAAAGATGTAACCTCGTCTTGATGTGAGTTTCTTATTAATGATGTGGGTCCGTGTTAATGATGTGGGTTTGTGATTTAAAGCTTTCGTGACTGCAGTAATTCATATTCTTAGTTCTTTCGGTAAAGTCACGTTGAAGGGAAACAATAAAATATATATAAAACAATAAAAATTCTCACGACGTTTCGACCATAACACAAACGGTCGTCATCAGGTGTGTCGGTTTGTATAAATTTATTTATTTTTAAACGGTGTATTTATTTATTAAAAACGTTAGCACCATGCGCAGCAATTTGGCAGTTTATTTAGAAGGACGAGTCCGATTTAAAGCTTTCGTGACTGCAATGATTCATCTTCTTTGGTTCTTTCGTTAAAGTCACGTAGAATGAGAATAAAATAGTAAATTTATAAAATAAAATAACACAATAATATTCTCACGACGTTTCGGCCACAACACAAGTGGCCTTCATCAGGTGAAGGGACGAGACTGTCTGGTAGGACAGCACTGGAGTGAAAAAGCCACGTTCAGATCACGACCTTTAAGCTGTGTGAGAGGAAACAAAGCGCCTTGACAAAGGAATTCGCATATAATTTAGCATTGAAATGGCTGAGTGATTAGCTTGTGACTGGTCACAGAAATGGCTTTGTTAAAAGTTAAAGCATACACATCCGCAGAGGCACCCCTTGACAAAGGAATTAGCATAGAATTTAGCATTGAAATAGCTAAGTTAAAGCATACACATCCGCAGAGGCACCCCTTGACAAAGGAATTAGCATAGAATTTAGCATTGAAATAGCTGAGTGATTAGCTTGTAACTGGTCACAGAAATAGCTATGTTAAAGTCAGAGCATACACATTCACCGAGGCACTTAGTACAAATCAAACAGGATAATTTATCCTTGAAATAACTAGGCGAATTTAGCATTGAAATAACTGAGTGATTAGCTAGTGACTGGTCACAGAAATGGCTATGTTGAAGTCAAGGCCTACACATCTGAGCTATTCACAGTACTATATAGTGAACCAATAAAAAACTAAAATATAAATTACCTTAATGTTATCAATAAACTCTATATTCTCCAATCAGATAAGCTACCAACAATAAGTCGTTATATTTCACAATGCTATATGGCGAAAAAATGGGTGGATTCTTACCCTCAACTTTAGCAACACGGATAGCTATGGGCCCCGTTCAGACAGACGAGTTCATCCATGGTCGGAACAGAGGAGGGGGAGAGAGACAGCTGCGAGGCGCTATTATACTCCATGTTGTAAACCATACCATTTACCGTGGTGTGAGAGGTATTAAGAGTCAATGCTGGCGAAAGAGCTGCGGTCTGAAGGTCATCGTAAAATACAATTAATTAAGAACAGAAATGGTTTAAAACATCTTTCCAATGGTTATTAAGCCAGAATCCATCTTCTCGGTTGAAATTGTCTCTGTGCTTGTATATGTGAATGGCCTCATGAACGAATCTCTCATGGTAGCCGGTTGGTTTGCAAAGAACCTCCGTCTTGGAGAATTCAATGTCATGTGAGCCCAATGAATTATAACAGTGATCTGCCACGGCAGAGGAGTTCGTTCTACCGTGTTTCAAGTCTGCTTTATGTTCGCGGATGCGGTCCGAGATATGTCGTTTGGTTTCTCCAATGTAGCTACTACCACAGAGGCACTTTAGTTTGTAAACGCCCAGGTACTGTATGTCTGGAACAGCATCTTTTACAGATGGAACCAGATCACGGATTTTATGTACTGTGTTGAATCGGACCTGGATCTTGTGTTTATTCAGGATTTTGGAGATCTTTTTAGTGACCCCTGCAATGTAGGGTAAGGTGATGGTTTTGAGTGGCTCCACAAGAGGATCCTTCTTCATGACTGGAGTGATGGCTTTGCGGATTGTGTAGTCGGAGTAACCATTAGCCCTGAGAGCCTGGTGTACGTGCTTGAGTTCACTGGTAATGTGTTCCTGGTCGGAAATGCATTGGGCTCTATGGTATAGAGTCTTGATGAGGGAGTTCTTCTGGGATGGATGGTGGTGGGAATCCGGTTTCAAGTAAGCATCTGTATGGGTAGCTTTCCTGTAGACAGAGTGGCTCATTGAACCATCATGTCTCCTTTTAATTAAGACATCCAAAAAGGGTAGTTTGCCATCTTTTTCGACCTCCATGGTAAATCTGATGGCTGGGTGTATGGAATTGATGTGGTCGCGGAATTCGTCTAGAGCAGGCTGGCCATGTGGCCAGATGACAAAGGTGTCATCAACGTACCTCTTCCATAAGGTCGGGCATAGAGTGGCAGTCTGGATGGGGTCAGTTTCAAATTTTTCCATGAATACGTTGGCTACAACCGGAGATAGGGGGGAGCCCATTGGGGTGCCCTCAGTTTGCTTGTAGAAAGTTCCATTCCAGGTGAAGTATGTGTTGGTTGAGCAATGTCTCACCAAGGGGGGTACACCAGTATGCAGTCCTTGATGAACCAGGTCTTCAATGATAGCGATGGTGTCAGGTACCGGGACTTTGGTGAACAAGGACACCACATCAAAACTGACAAGCAGGTCGTCTGGGGACAGGGAAATGCCTTTGATTGTCGATACCAGGTGAGTAGAATCTAATACCGCAGAGGTGTTTTTTCCAGTGAAAGGTCGCAGTATATCAGCAAGAAAACGTGCCAGTTTGTAGGTGGGGGAGATGATAGTAGAGACGATGGGACGAAGGGGTGTATCTTCTTTGTGTATCTTTGGAAGGCCATATAATCTTGGTGGTCAGGCAGCAGAGGGTTTCAACGAGAACTGTTTGATCTCATCAATTAATGCTGTTGAATCAGAGATCATTTTGTTCGTTTTGGTGACCAGGCTGTTGGTGGGATCTCTTTTTATTTTTGTATAGCTGCCATCGTTGAGTAGTTCTCAATTAAAAAAGAGGGATGATATTGTCGTCCTCTCAGCCGACAAGGGCAATGCCACTGTCATCATGGACAAAACAGAATATAACACATTGCCTTACTCGAGACTTTAGTTGTTATTTTTGCCGTGATCTGCTCCATTAACGGATGTAGAAAGTAAAATAACTTGTAGCGTGTTAAACTTCTTTCAACGTAGCCAACTGTGCTAATCGGAGTGTTGGGAGCAAGGGCAACACTAAAACACAAGCGCATGACTAAACAGTTTAACACGCAGGCTGTGCTATAAACTGTTTAACACGCAGGCTTTCGCGAAAAATATTATCCATAATACACGTTTTTTTGGTTAGATCACGTAAAATTGTACCAAAAAAACTGTATTATGTGCTATAAACCTGTATTGTGTGCTATAGACAATTACCTTTATGTTCCTGTTCAGGAAATGACGATACAGTACAGAAAATTATGAGCACGCGGTACACCACCAGTGGCTACCGCGTCTACTACCGCGTGTGCAGGCGGTGCAACTGCACTGGCCCACACGAGCGGGGAGCGGCTGCATTGCCACGCCACGTGGAGGAGAGGGGGACATTGGCAGGCTCTATTTTCTTGTTCCTTGCACCAGGCCCAGAGACCCTCACACAGAGACCCAGACCCTCACACAGAGACCCAGAGACTCGCACAAAGACCCAGAAGAGACCCTTACAGATAGCCAGCGACTCGCACACAGAGTCACAAGAGACCGACAGACGCTGGACACGAGAGGCCCAGAGACCAATGCGGCAGCGACTCCGTGAGCAGGGATGGCGCGAGACCGCGCTTTCGGTGACACCACGTGGTGATGACACCACGTGCCGAGTGCGCGCGCCGAGTCACGTGGAGGCCGGCGGCCATCTTACCTGGGGACAGTGCTGTACTGTAACAGCGGGGGAGCGGTGGTGCAGCGGTTAGCGCGGTGCTGTGTGTAAACATCGCCACTATGGAGAAAAAGGCGGCCGGGCGTGGTGCTGGCTGCCCACCCCCTCGTGTGCCATGCATAGCTGCTCGCTAACAGCACTTGCCCCAAAAGTCTGTTCAGGATATACGGGGGATCTTTGTGTCAGTCTGTGTGTGTGTCTGTGTGAGTGTGTGAGTGAGTGTGTGAGCGGCAATATCTTTTTATCGGTTGCGTAACGCTGTGTGGAAGCTACCTGGTCTGTCACTTCGCATTAAGCTTCGGGTCTTCTCGGCCACGGTCATTCCCTTCCTTCTCTACACTTGCGAAACGTGGACCCCCCTAATGGAGCATCTTCGCAGGTTGGAAACATTTAAGCTGGCCTGCCTACGATCCATCCTGGGTTTAACCAGGCTGGATTGTGTGAGGAGCTCATAAATCCTCAAAAGAGCTGGGCAAGGTCCCATCGGTGAGCTCCTCTGGCAGGCAAGGCTGTGTTGGCTGGGTCATGTAGCCCGCATGCCCAGCCACCGCATGCCGAAACAGCTTTTGTTCGGTCGGATCGAGGGGGCTAAACGGGCGCGGCATGGGCTAGAGAAGAGATGGAGTGATGTGGTACAGGAGGACGTGGAGCTGAGTGGACTTGCCGATGACTGGTACCAGCGCTGTCAAGATCGGCCTCTGTGGAGGAGGCTCGTGAAGAACGCTACTGGGCAGTTGGAGGCAGTCGCCCTCCAACAACGGAGGGCGGAGGAGTGACGCTCACAACAACGAGCGGAGCGCCGGGTGACTAAGGCACAGCAGGTTGGCACAGTAGGGGGCACAGGTGGTGCATCAGCCAGTCATCTCAGTCGACCCGTGGCACCTGGGTCTGCCCCGTGACCTCCTGCCAGCGGGCGTTCGACACTTCACGTGGCCTCAAGGTGCACATGGCCTGGCACAAGCGTCGTGGTGATGTCGCCGCCCTACTTAGTGGCGAATGGCGGTTGTTGTTGAGTGAGTCTGTGAGTGAGTCTGTGTGTGTGAGTGTGTAAGTCTATGTGTGTGTGCGTGCACGTGTGCGTGCACATGTGGATCGCCACACAAATTTGGTGAAACTCCTACCCGTGGTCGCTGAGGTCGCCATCTCCTGGCCTAGCCAGGGTCTGGGCAGCGCAGCAAGCGGAGACATTTCCAGCTCTCGGAGATTGAATGTTTCCCCCTCACACGCGTTGGTTCTCTCCCCTCACATGTATACTCGCTCTTGAATGGAGCTGGGCAAACATATGTCATGCAGTGGGGCCCATTGCCTGAAACATCGCCCATGATATATTTTCCTCTTAAGGCAGCCGTTGTATTAACGAATGAGTTCAGTGATTTGTGTTATTTGTGCACCACTGCCAACGCGGTATCGACAAATAATCCCAATGTAGGACCACAGAGCTTGGGGATATTGTTGGTCGCGCCGGTTTCTGGCTGGCTGCAACACCAATGCACAAAATACAGCACTAACATAGAATATGTATGTATGTTGAACTTCTATCGCACCGTACGTAGCCAACCGCGCTAATCGAAGGTGCTGGGGAAGGACAACAAACTAAGCACAAAAAGCGGTTCTAAGAAAATGAGTTGTCAAAGACATTTAAAAGTGCAGAGCTCCAATGGCTTCCAAATATCGGAAGGAAGAGCGGTCCAGATGGCCGCAGAAGCGCATCTAAAAGCGGCGCGATGCGGTGACCGCACCCCAGAGCCCCCCCCAACGCCCCTTGGACCCCCTCCGCGAAGACAGCACAGAGTGCCGCTGCTCCCTTGTGACCAGGTCGCGTCTGAAAAAGAGCTACATGGACCAGTGGGCCTTACTTGGTAAATAAAAATAGTTTAGTTCGGGCCACCTCCCGCAACACGACGCTTGTGAGCATGGGGACACCGCGTGCTCCCCTCCAGATCGCATATCCAGCTCACATCAGCTTATACCTCGACCTTACACCTTGAGCTCACGCCTTAAGCTCGAACTTTCAGTTCACACCTCTGCCTCACCACCTTCTGTTGAGCTCCACCAAGCATGCTCGTCTCAGGTTATTTCATCACGAATACAGTAGCCGCATTGTACAAAGACTCCACCGCCACTCAGGGACATCACCATTCACGGACATCTCCGCCACTCACAGCAGGGGCAACGGACACCACTGGTGACATTTCACATATGTGATTGAGATGCTCAGCAGTGGTTTCAGGTGCATTTTGATGACTCCATGAGAACCGTTCTTGATCTGCTGAAGTAGGAGCAATAATCCTCGTGCCACTTTTTTAGTTCGTCCCAGAGCACCCTACACCGACTGGGTCGTGGCAGTGACAGCAGCAGCAGCAGTGACATCGTGGCGCGTCACTGACACGGCTAAACACACATGAGCGGAGACGCAGTGGCGGCGGCAGGCAAAGCACATCCCTCACATGAACACTAAATCAAGCTACACTCTAGCCCACAGATGTGTCAGTCAAAGACAAAGATCCTCCGTAAAGACTTAAGACTGTTGTGGCAAGCGCTGTTAGCGAGCGCCTTATGAAGGCTGACATGGCATGTGAGGTAGCCTAAGCTAAATGAGCACCAGGCACTAATTTGAGACTGAGTCGACCTAGGGGAGGCCTAGTAACGATTTAGATAATCATCACTGGTGTTGGCCATGAGTGGAAATTGAACTCGGGTCGCCGGGTTCGTAGCGCAGCACGCTAACCTTTACACTTCTGCTCACCACAGATCTGTCAGTCACAAGCATACACATTGGAAGCAATCAACATCGGGCATATAAATGGTTCTGTTTAGACAACTTCACCAGTCCATCCGACTGCTGGTGGTAAAGGTAGGTTCACACCTTCTGTTAGCCGAAAATATCACTCGTGTCCTTGAGCATGTGATTGAGTCACCAAGGTGAATGTAGGCAAGGCGAGGCAATCATCTAGAAATGACTGACAAAGGATCTACATTAACCAGCTTTTCGAACAATATTATGACTTCACTTAATACAAAACAATATTCTTAGTAACTATTATTCTTAAAAAATAACAATAACTTATTTTAATGGATGACGCGTAAACAAAGGAGGGAACATGGAAAGGGTGCAGCGATGTTGGAATGTTATTTATTTTGTATTATTTCTTATTTGGGGTGGTGGTGGTGTTGGTAGAGGTAAAGGTGTTTATAGAGTTGGCAATTGTAGGATAGGTAGCGTTGATAGGGCTGTTGTTGGAAAGAGTGATGGTGTCGGTTGGGGTGGTCGTGTTGGTAGGAGTCATTGTGTTGGTAGGATTGGTGTTGGTAGGGTTGGTGTTGGTAGGGGGAGTGGTGTTGGTAGGAATAATGGTGTTGGTATGGTTGGTGTTGGTAGGGTTGGCGTTGGTAGGGTTGGTTTTGGTAGGAGTGGTGGTGTTCGTCGGAGTAGTTGCGTTTGGTAAGGGTAGCGGTGTTGGGAGGTGTGGTGGTGTTGGTAGGTGTGCGGATTCTAAAGGTGGTGGAGTTGGTAGGAGTGGTGGAGCAGGCATTGATCCGGGCCATGAAGAGTGGTCTCTTTGCCCTCATGATCACGAGGCGGGACTCACGCTCAGCTGGGGTGATGATGTGGGAAGGAGTGGTGGTGAGGGTAGAGGAAGTGATGGTGGTCAGGGTTGGGTTAGTAGAGGAGGTAGTGTTAGTAGGTGTGTGGTTGGTAGAGGTGGTGGAGTTGGTAGGAGTGGTGGAGCAGGCATTCATCCAGCCATGAAGAGTGATCTCTTTTCCCTCATGATCATGAGGCTGGACACATGCTCAGCTGGGGTGATGTGGGTAGGGGTGGTAGTGAGGGTAGAGGAGGTAATGTTGGTAAACGTGGGATTGGTCAAAGTGGCGGAGTTGGTAGGAGCGGTGGAGTTGGTGATTGAGCTGGTAGGGGTAATTGAGCTTATTTTAGTGCGGCAGGCATTGATGCGGGCCATTATCATGAGGTGACACCACTCACACTCAGCTGGGATGATGGTGTTGGTCCGGGTGGTAGTGAAGGTGGAGAAAATGCTGTTGGTAGGGTTTGTAGGGGTGGAAGGGGTGGTGGTGTTAGTCAGGATAGTATTGGTAGAGGTGTTGGTATTTAAAAGTGTGATGGTGTTAGTTTTTCGGGGTGGGGTTTGTCATGGTGGTGTTGGTAGGAATGGTGGTGTTGGTAGGAGTGGTGGTGTTGGTAGGAGTGGTGCTGTTGGTGGGTGCGCTGGTAAGTGTTGGTGAGCTATTCATCATGGAGCAGCCATCCAGTTGAGTCTTTAGGGATCTATGGGTCCTCTTGATTTTCATGGGGTGGCACTTGCTCCGAGCCAATTTACACATGGATCCTCTCATGTAGCGGCTTCGGTAAACTCGTCTGCGCTGCGATGACTTCTGTTTAAAACCGGAAACAAAATCATTATGAGAGGCAAGAGATTGCAGTCTCCTTCTTCCCCTGTTGGTCACTCCACTCAAATATGTTTTTTTCACTTGCCATCTGCCACACCACCACCATTGATTGAGCACGAGTGTTGTACCTGCCTTTCAGTGGCAAATATCGGACAACTATTTGTAATCCACCAACATGAACAATGTGTGCTTGTAATAAATGTGTGCGACTTTGTCGAGGATGTGAGTGTGATTTTTTATTGTTTGTTGTTGTAACGTTCTAACCTGCCTCTCCTGTACATCTGTGAAAAATAGCTTAATAGCTCATCGGATTCTTCCAGTATAAATATTCTGATTCTGATTTGTGTCATCTATGCATGTGAGATTATGACATTTGCCTGAGTGATCTATATCCATGATGCCTCTCTGGGTGTGGTGTCTCTGTTGTGGTGTCCTGCTGATGTTCTATGTTACAGTGACGCCAGCATACTCTCTCTCTTATTAGTGGATTCTTCAGCCAGACTCTTAGGCTGGTAATGGTGATCCCCGCGCTCTCCACGTCGTAAGTGATGGCCACCGGCCCACTGTGCAGCATCTTTATCAAGGTCGTCCACCTTGAGGGAGACGGGTATTCTCCATCTTGGGGAACCGTCATCTGTGGTGCCGCCGCAGCGGAGCCGCTCCAGCGGAGCCGTGCCCACCGCCGCGACGCCGTCACCGATGCCTCGGATTTCCCGCCACTCTCCCGGGGCTGGTGCCTTCTCAGACGTCCGCGTTTTGCCCACTGCACAGTCGTGAGGCCGCCGCAGCAGAGCCGCTCTGCCGAGGCCGTGCCCACCGCCGTGAAGCCGCCACCGGGGGATGCCGACGCCAACGCGGTGCACCCTCGCCACCCCCCCTCCCCCCGCACGAACGCACACACGCCCCACGTAGAGCCAGGAGGGGAGGTCACCCGGCCGATAGGTTTTTTTTTCCAGAAGTCCCTAATGGGATCGATCTTCATGGTTTCCTGCGGCCGGGAAATTGGGCGATCTTCCCCCTGTAGCTGACATGCACTGCGGCGCCGGGACCTAATATTAAAGTTGCATGGTCACGGCAAGGGCCATCGAGCCACCGCGAGTGGAACCACACACACACAAGCACGGGTCAGTGGACTGGTAGCGGGAGAACAGAGAGCGGATGTCGGAGAGATCACTGCGGCGACATCACCCGAGTTGGGATCCGGGTATCGAAGGGTGGGAAAATCCGAGCCCCTGATTGGACGGGAGGCCAAGGGAGCGAAACGGCGAAATTCCTTTGTTGTAGGTGGGATAAAGGGAGGGGGATTCAGGTAGCAAGGCAGTTCTTCAAGATCATCGCGGTCCACGCAGGAGGGGAGTTAGCCGTTCGAGACGTCCGCGTGATGCACTTCAGCGCAGCCAGGCTCAACCCTCTACTGATCGCTTTTCTACAGCTTCCAGCGCAGCAGAGTGGAAGTACACGTGAGTAAGAGAGAGAGGTAAGTTTGGGCTATTTGATCGAGGGTAGAAAGCAGAGCGATAGGCAGAGGAAATACAGTCTAGGATCTCAAGGGGAATAGGCTGACATCCACTGACCCACACAATTACGCGTAGCTTAACGGGTTGCTTGCGGTAAATAAAATAACTGGTAGGGGAATAAACTGTTTCTTGTGCTCCTTTGGAGGGTGAAGAGGAGGGTGGAGAGTGTTTTGTGTTCGCACGCACACGCGGCTGTTTGCGGCGAATAAAGGAGTAGAGCGTGCTTGGTGTCCGTACCTGTACGATCGTTTACAGTATTGTTCAGCACGCGCGTGCCTACACGACTATTTTTGGTGGTGCCCAGCGCTCGCGTACCTGCGCAATCGCCTACAGTAGCGGTTTGCGCTCACGTGCATGCGCGGTTTACAACGAGGTTGAGCTTTCATTTGTGACCAGGTTCCATCTGAAAAATAAGTTAGTACCTCAGTGGGCTTTGACTGGTATGATGGGGGTGTTCTTGATTTGAAGCTTTCGTGACTGCAGGAATCCATACTCTTTGGTTCTTTCGGCAAAGTCACGTAGGTATAAAATCAAATAAATCAGTCTGCCTCAGCAGCAGACCATGCTTTCCCCACCCGATGATGGACGCTTGTGTTGCACCCGAAACATCGTGATTTACTTTATTTTATACCTACGTGACTTTACCGAAAGAACCAAAGAGTATGATGGGGCTGGTTTAGTTTTATTTGTTTGTGTTTGGGTGATTTGTTAACCTTTCTTGTACTTTGCACTATTACATGTTTTTGTAGTATTTGTTGTTGTAACGTTCTTACCAGCCCCTACCGGACATCTGTGAAAAAGAGCTTTATAGCTCATCGGATTCCTCAACCATTAAAAAATATTATTGTTCTGACTCTACTGGCTAGGGGACATTGTTCTGTCCGCACCAGCGCAACTCACCAACGCCGCACAAGGAGTCCAGCACATGTCCCAAATGCCACGCTGCCAGTAACAAAAAACACCCTTAAAGTTGCAGTGGATAATTTTTAAGTATACTTAATTGAGCAAGGTGTTTGCTTGTTCCAAATGACATATGCAACTTTGTCTAGGATGTGTGCGTGGATGTGATATATACTTGTGTGTGTGGTGTATGCGAGTGAGATTCTTATATCTGCGCGAGTGATCTGTACGCGTGATGCATCTCTGCGTGTGGTGTCTCTGCATGTGGTGTATGTCACGGTGCCACGCTGATGGCCTGTGTGAGCGTGAAGTCGGCACTCACCACTGCATTCTTCAGCCGCCACTCCGAGGCTGAGGAGGGTGATCCCCGCGCTCGCCACCTCGTAGGCGATGGCCACCGGCCCGCTGTGCAGCATCTCCATGAAGGTCGTCCACCCTGAAGGAGCTGGGTCGTCGTCTTCTTCTCCTCCTTGGGGAACCTCCATGCCATGGCTGGGAGAGGAAGCGACTCGAGGCACCCTCTCGGCTTCGTGACCTGTGAGGCGGTTGCTGATGTGGACGGCCACGGTCGCTTTGGTGAGAGGTAGAGGCTGTCCGGCCTGTGGCGGTTGGACCTCCCAGGCTCCCCTCGGCTTAACCAGCTAGTTAGGGGAGAAATTCTTCTCCTCCGTGGGCACAGACGCGAGGAACGCGGAGCTCGCCACGAGCAGCGTCACGAGGGTGCGTGAAGTACTGCGCAGCCCGTGAGCCTCCATGGTGACTGCTACGAGAGAGGCTCCAGGAGGCTTCGTGCAGAGAGGCGCTCCTCAGCAGGCAGCTTGCAGCGTGGCTCTAGCGGCAGACTGGGTGGAAGCGGGTGTGACGTCACGGCCCGAGGGCGGATGTGTGTTGTGTCTCATCTGTGTGTGTCTGTATGTCTGTGTGTGTGTCTGAGTGTTTGTGTGTATGTCTGTGTATCTGTGTGTGTATCTGTGTGTTTGTGTGTGTCTGTGTGTGTGTGCGGTAGTGTAGTGATTAGCGCGCTGTGCTATGAACCTAGCGACCCGGGGTTCGATTCCTGCTCACGGCCACCAACACTGGTGTCGTGTGCCGTGCCGGTCTTCGTAGGTGCTGCTCGTTATGGCTACAAAGGGAGGCCCAGGAGTGGTTGAGGTAATCGTCAGCAGTGTTGGTGGCCGTGAGCGGGAGTCGAACTTGGAGGGCAGCGTGGCATTCACTGCAACAACACCGCCCGCGCTCCGACTGGTACACGGTCCGAACAGTGCAGAGTGCACATAATTCGCGGCGTCTCTCGCACGGTCCGGGTCTCTGTGTGGAGAGCGGGAGACGAAGGCGAGGATCACACAGGGTAGAGGGTGCACGTCGGCACTGCTTCCCACGTCACAACACGAGTCACGTCACATCACAGACTCATCCTCACCGTGAACCAACATCATCAACACAAACCCACATCTTCTTAGTTCTTTCGGTAAAGTCACGTTGAAGGGAAACAATGAAATAATAAAATATATATAAAACAATAAAAATTTTCACGACGTTTCGACCATAACACAAACGGTCGTCATCAGGTGTGTCGGTTTGCATGAATTTATTTATTTTCAAACGGTGTATTTATTTATTTATAAAAAAAAACGTTAGCGCCACGTGCAGCGATTTGGCAGTTTATTTAGAAGAACTAGTCCATCTATGTTCTGAAAAGAGGAGGGGGGAGACGACAAATTTTAATGTATGCTGTCTGAAAGCCACTTTAAACGTGAACAATCAATTAAGACCTGAAATGGTTTATCAAATCTTTCCAATGCTAAGCCAGAATCCATCTTCTCGGGTGAAATTGTCCCTGTGCTTGTATATGTGGATAGCCCTTCACTTGGAATGGAACTTTCTACAAACAAACTGAGGGCACCCCAATGGGCTCCCCCCTATCTCCGGTTATAGCTAACATTTTCATGGAGAAATTTGAGACTGACGCCATCCAGACTGCCACTGCGCCCAACCTTATGGAAGAGGTACGCGGATGACACTTTTGTCATCTGACCACATGGCCGGCCTGCTCTAGACCAATTCTTCGACCACATCAATTCCATACACCCAGCCATCAGATTTACCATGGAAGTCGAAAAAGATGGCAAGCTACCTTTTTTGGATGTCCTAATTAAAAAGAGACCTGATGGTTCAATGAGCCACTCTGTCTACAGGAAAGCTACCCATACGGATGCTTATCTGAAACCGGATTCCCATCACCATCCATCACAGAAGAATTCTCTCATCAAGACTCTGTATCATAGAGCCCAATGCATATCCGACCAGGAACACATAGGCAGTGAACTCAAGCACGTACACCAAGCTCTTAAGGCTAATGGTTACTCCGACTATACAATCCGCAAAGCTATCACTCAAACCATGAAGAAGTACCCTCTTGAGGAGCCTTTCAAAACCATCACTTTACCCTACATTGCGGGGATCACAAAAAAGATCTCCAAAATCTTGAATAAACACAAGATCCAGGTCCGTTTCAACACATTACATAAAATCCGTGATCTGGTTCCGTCTGTAAAAGATGTGATTCCGGGCATACAATACCCTGGTATCTACAAACTAAGTTGCCTCTGTGGTAGTAGTTACATTGGAGAAACCAAACGCCATGTCTCGGACCGCATTCGTGAACACAAAGGAGACCTTAAACACGGTAGGACCAACACCTCGGCCGTGGCAGATTATTGTTATAATTCAGTAGGCTCACATGACATTGACTTTTCCAAGACAGAGGTTCTTTGTAAGCCATCTGGCTACCATGAGAAATTCGTTCATGAGGCTATCCACATATACAAGCACAGAGACAATTTCAACCGAGAATATGGATTCTGGCTTAGCAATCATTGGAAAGATTTGATAAACCATTTCAGGTTTTAATTGATTGTTCACGCTTACAGTGGCTTTCAGACGGCATACAATGATTGTTTCGTCTCCCCCCTCCTCTTTTCAGAACATAGATGGACTCGTACTTTTAAATAAACTGCTAAATCGCTGCGCGTGGTGCTAACGTTTTTTATAAATAAATAAATACACCGTTTAAAAATAAATACATTTATGCAAACAGACACACCTGATGACGACCGTTTGTGTTATGGTCGAAACGTCGTGAGAATTTTATTGTTTTATATCTATTTTATTATTTTATTGTTTCCCTTCAACGTGACTTTACCGAAAGAACTAAGAATATGAATTACTGCAGTCACGAAAGCTTTAAATCACAAACCCACATCATTAACACGGACCCACATCATTAATAAGAAACTCACATCAACGCGAGGTTACATCTTTACCACTCACCCACAACACTGGACATCTGTGAGAAAGAGCTGTATAGCTCATCTGACTCCAGTATAAATATTCTGATTCTGACATGAACTCACATCGTCACGACTCACTCACAACATACCACCACCACTATCAGTAACACCACTAACGCCACCACTCCTCCTGCCAGTACACTACACAGACACACACGTCCTCACCACTCACATCACCACTCACCTACAGTTCCTCACTTCCTCCAGAGAGTCGCTGCTTCTGTCGTCTCGGTGCTTCTCTACCGCCACATGTGAGAAAAAAGATCGGCAGAAACAAGTGGGGGCGGGGCTCGGTGATCACGCCCTCAGTGACGCAATATCCTGTGAGCCCCTCCCCCCCAGCACCTTCCCCCCCCTCTACGCCCCCTCCCCCACTCACACCGCCAAAGACAAAGCTCCCGCGTATTTAACACTACTAACAACAACCCCACCACTAACAACGCCACCACCAATAACAACCCCACCACCAATAACAACCCCACCACCAATAACAACCCCACTACCACTAACAACCCCACCACCACGAACACCACCACCACTACTACCACACCACCACTAATACACAGTTCTGATCCACACCTCAGCTGCTCCCCACACGCGATGCTTCTGCTGCTCTCTCTACTTCCGCTTCCGCCGGTGAACGTGGCGCCAACTTCTGAAGCGGTTCGCTGCCTGGGCCTCCTCTGGGTCGACTCAGCCTGAAGGTGAGAACCTCGCATGATGTGGACACCTCAGCAGTGGTGGAGGAGAGACAAAGGCGGCCCACAGCCGTAGGCTTCTAAACAGCTGCTGGGCTCACGGCATCGGTTCAAGCAGAGCCCGGCTCTGCTGCTGAGGCACTGAAGGTGGAAAGCGGTCCAGAGTGGCGCTCGAGTTGAGCCATTGCTGCTGATGAGAGGCTGATGGGATCAGTCAAATATACTTTTTTATCTTTGCAAGGAAGGGTTTATTGTGAAGGAGGCGAATCGCGTGCTGGCGGAGGAGGCCTCCACTAGACGCCGCTAATTAGGGTATTTGGTCTACTCTTCCACGCTGATCTCCACGTTTTGGAGCAAGGTGGGCGTACCCACACTTTACCCCACCACATGCGGGTCGTTAGCTCACTGGACTTGCACTGCAGAGGTGCAGGTTCGATTCCATCGCCCACACACCCACCCACTCACTTGCCCACTCACCAACTCACCCACTAACCCATCTATTCACCCACCCACAGGGACATGTGGAGACACGGAGACACATGGACACACGGATACATAGAGCCTTGATAAAGTGGTTGTGTAGGTGGTGTTAGAGTATCAGCATCAATGTGGTTGTTGTGGTTATGTTGCTTGTTATGGTTGTGGTGGTTGAGGTGATGTTGGTTGTGGTGGTTTTGAATGTGGTGGCAGTGGTTATAGTTGTGGTTGTATCGCTGGTTGTAGTGGTGGTTCAGGTTTTAGTTGTGGTGTAGGTGGTTATGTTGGTTGTTATGGTGCTTTTGGTTGTGGTAATAATTGCGGTTGTGGGGGGTATATTTTTTGTGGCTATAGTTGTGTACGTGGAGGTTGGGGTTTTCATGGTTATAGTTACAGTTGTGGTTATGTTATTGTTGTTGTTATACTTGGGGTTGTGGTTATAATTGTGATTGTGGTACAAGTTGTGATGGTTATGTTATGTTTTTGTGGTTATAGTTGTGGTGAAGGTGGTTATGTTGTCTTTCATGGTTGTTGTATGTGTAGGGAGCAGTAGAGTAGCGGTTGAACGCCACGCCACGGACCCGAGAAAGTTCGATTCCCGCTCACGGCCAACACCAGTGACGATCATTTGAACCAGTCCAGGGCTTCCCCTACGTCGACTCTGCCTGAAATGAGTACCTGTTGTGGTGTGTAATAAACATCGCCACTCGGGAGACAAAGACGGTCGGGTGTAGTGCTGGCCACCCACCTGCTTGTGTTCCACACTGCGGGTCTCCATAGGTACTCGCTAACAGAACTTGCCCCAACAGTCTGTTATAGGCTATAGAATAAATCTTTGTCTTTTGTTGTTGTATGTGTGTTGAACTTCTTTCGCACCATATGTTGCCACCTGTGATAACCGGAAATGCGGTTATAGTTGTAGTGGTTATATCATGGTTGTGGTTTTAGTTGTGTCTGGTTTTAGTGCTTAGAGTTGTGGTTATAGATATGGCTATAATTGTGGTTATTGTTGTGGGTGTGGTTATAATTGTAGTTGGTTTTGGTTATAGTTGTGGTTATAGTGGTTATGGTTGTTGGGTATGGTTGTGGCTGTGGTTACATTTGTGGTTACATTTGTGGTTGAATTTGTAGTTCTAGTTGTGGTTGTTGGTTTGTGGTGGTGAGGCTGGTGCAGGTGGTGGGTTGGAGGCCACGTTCCCTGCCCATGCGGTTCCAACAGCGATGGCTCCCTGTGCTATGTGGGTCACATGAACTTGTCTCCCAGCATGCCTTGAAGTCATCATTATAGGAGCCCTCGCCTCCTCTACGCACTCTCCTCCTATCTCTCCCCTCTCACCTCCACGCACTCTCCTCCTACCTCTCACCTCCTCCGCGTGTCTCCTCCTTTCTTTTTTTCCCAGGGTCTCCCTCCTCTCTCTCCCCGTGTCTCCTTCCTCTATGTCGCCGTGTCTCTCTCCTCTCCCTCCCCGCGTTTCCCTCCTATCTTTCTCCGTGTCTCTTCTCTCTCCCCGCTTTTCCCTCTCCAACCTCCTCCTGTCTCCCTCCTCTCTCTCCCCGTGTCTCCTTTCTCTCCCCGTGTCTCACTCTTCTATCTCCCCCTGTCTCCCTCTTGCTTCCCGTGTCTCACTCACTCAGCCACCCACTCAGCCACTCACTCAACCACTCACGTACTCAAGCTTTCAATCAACAACTCACTCACCCAGCCACTCACTCAGCTGCTTAGTCACTCTGCTACCCACTCACTCAACCACTCACTCATTCAGCCTCTCACTCAGCCACTCACTAACTCAGCCACTCACTCCCTCAACCACTCAATCACTCAGCCACTCTCTCATTCAATCACTCACCTAGCCACCTGCTTATTTGTTTATTTTACCAGGTAAGGCCCATAAGATATATCTCTTTTTCAGACGTAACCTGGCCACATATGATTGCCCAATTAAGTGGCATTTTACGTGTCAATTTATATCAGCAACTATAAATGTGGAGTGACAAACAGGAGCCGGGCAAAAATTCACAACGAAGGGGAGAGTGAGAGAAACATGCGAACTCCAAATATACAACAGGCATCAGGGTCAGGATTGTTGTATATATTGTCTTGAAAAATAATAAAAATGAAATGAAAAATGCAAAAGGTGTAATTTTACAAAATTAGGTAATTATGTCAATTTATGCAATTACGCTAATTAGACTCGGCTTTGTTGTCTAGGGGTATTACCAATCGTGATAGTTGTCAGTGATGTGTGGGTTCTGGGTCCATATTTGTCGTGTCACTGGGGTTTATAATAGGCTGGTAGGGTGGGTTCATAATGGCCAGGTAGGGTGGGGTTATAATGGCCAGTGAGAGTGGGGTTATAATGGCCAGGTAGGGTGGGGTAAAATGGCCTTGTCAGGGGTCCACCTCCTCCACCACCAGTTCCACCTCAACCTCCTCCACCTCCCACCTCCTCGCAGGAACCCAGACTCAACAGGTGCCATGGGTTGCCACGCTACGTGCAGGAGGAGGAGCTCATCACTTGAATGTGACGAGCAGTGAGCTTATCACTTGAATGTGAGATGCAGTGCGCTCATCACTTGAGTGTGACATGCAGTGAGCTCATCACTTGAATCTGACATGCAGGGAGCTCATCACATGAATGAATGGGACATGCAGTGAGCTCATCACTTGAATGTGACACGCAATGAGCTCAACACTTGAATGTAACATGTAGTGCACTGACCACTTGAATGTGACATGCAGTGCGCTCATCATTTGAATGTGACATGCAGTGAGTTCGCCACTTGAATGTGACATGCAGTGAGCTCACCACTTGAATGTGACTTGCAGTGAGCTCAACACTTGAATGTGACATGTAGTGCACTGACCACTTGAACGTCATGCAGTGCGCTCATCACTTGAATGTGACATGCAGGGAGCTCATCACATGAATGAATGGGACATGCAGTGAGCTCATCACTTGAATGTGACATGCAGTGAGCTCAACACTTGAATGTGACATGCAGTGAGCTCATCACTTGAAAGTGACATGCAATGAGCTCACCACTTGAAAGTGACATGCAGTGCGCTCATCACTTGAATGTGACATGCAGTGAGCTCGCCACTTGAATGTGACATGCAGTGAGCTCGCCACTTTAATGATATGCAGTGTGCTCGTTACGTGAATAAGACATGCAGTGAGCTCGCCACTTGAATGTGATATGCAGTGAGCTCATCACTTGGACGGGACATGCAGTGTACTCATCACTTGAAAGTGACATGAATTGAGCTCATCACTTGAACATGACATGCCATTTTCTACATCACACGACTATACTGACTAAATATGATGGGTATAGTCGTGTGATGTAGAAAAAAGTTTAGTTGGAGGCATATATTTTTTGTGACGTAAAATTGTAATGTATAATGACTTTTTGTTAGTAGTAGGGTAGTTGCAGTTGCTTAGCGTCAATATACTAAATTCCTCTGCTGATATGTAACCTCAGCTTATTGGAGAGTATATTGAGTATTTTGATTATATTGATGTAGTTTATATTTTAGTTTTTTATCAGTTTACTACACGGTAGTCATTATATAGTGTAGTGTATACCCAGTTACTTAATGTTAACAGCTCAGATTATTGGAGAGTATATTGAGTACATTGATTATATTGATGTAGTTTATATTTATTTTTTTCACATCGGTTTATTGCATGGTAGTAGGGTATGTATAGTTCTTCTTCTTTGGTTCTTTCGGTAAAGTCACGTAGAATGAGAATAAAATAATAAATTGATAAAATAAAATAACACAATAATATTCTCACGACGTTTCGGCCACAACACAAGCGGCCTTCATCAGGTGAAGGGAGCGAGACTGTCTGGTAGGACAGCGCTGGAGTGAGAGAGCCACGTTCAGATCACGGCTTTTAAGCTGTGTGAGAGGAACAAAGAGCCTTGACGAAGGAATTAGCATAAAATTTAGCATTGAAAAGGCTGAATGATTAGCTTGTGACTGGTCACAGAAATAGCTATGTTAAAAGTTAAAGCATACACCTCCGCAGAGGCACCCATTGTTAAAAGGAATTAGCATAGAATTTAGCATTGAAATAGCTAAATTAAGGCATTCGCTTGTAGCTGCTACAGAAATAGTTACGTTGAAGTCAGAGTATACACATTCACCGAGGCACTTAGTACAAATCAAAACAGGAGAATTTAGCATTGAAATAACTAGGCGAATTTAGCATTGAGCTATTCACAGTACTATATAGTGAACCAATAAAAACTAAAATATAAATTACCTTCATGTTATCAATAAACTCTATATTCTCCAATCAGCTAAGCTACCAACCATAAGTCGTTATATATCACAATGCTATATGGCGAAAAAATGGGTGGATTCTTACCCTCAAATTTCCGTACCACGGATAGCTACGGGCCCCGTTCAGACGGACGAGTTCGTCCATGGTCAGAACAGAGGAGGGGGAGAGAGACAGCTGCGAAGCCCTAGTATACTCCATGTTGTAAACCATACCATTAACCGTGGTGTGAGAGGTATTAAGAGGCAATGCTGGCGAAAGAGCTGCGGTCTGAAGGTCATCGTAAAATTACAATTAATTAAGAACAGAAATGATTTAACACATCTTTCCAGTGGTTACTAAGCCTGAATCCATCTTCTCGGTTGAAATTGTCTTTGTGCTTGTATATGTGAATGGCCTCATGAACGAATCTCTCATGGTAGCCAGTTGGTTTGCAAAGAACCTCCGTCTTGGAGAAGTCAATGTCATGTGAGCCCACTGAATTGTAACAGTGATCTGCCACGGCAGAGGAGTTCGTCTTACCGTGTTTCAAGTCTGCTTTATGTTCGCGGATGCGGTCCGAGATATGTCTTTTGGTTTCTCCAATGTAGCTACTACCACAGAGGCACTTTAGTTTGTAAACGCCCGGGTACTGTATGTCTGGAAGAGCATCTTTTACAGATGGAACTAAATCACGGATTTTGTGTACTGTGTTGAATCGGACCTGGATCTTGTGTTTATTCAGGATTTTGGAGATCTTTTTAGTGACCCCTGCAATGTAGGGTAAGGTGATGGTTTTGAGTGGCTCCACAAGAGGATCCTTCTTCATGACTGGAGTGATGGCTTTGCGGATTGTGTAGTCGGAGTAGCCATTAGCCCTGAGAGCCTGGTGTACGTGCTTGAGTTCACTGGTAATGTGTTCCTGGTCGGAAATGCATTGGGCTCTATGGTATAGAGTCTTGATGAGGCAGTTCTTCTGGGATGGATGGTGGTGGGAATCCGGTTTCAAGTAAGCATCTGTATGGGTAGCTTTCCTGTAGACAGAGTGGCTCATTGAACCATCATGTCTCCTTTTAATTAAGACATCCAGAAAGGGTAGTTTGCCATCTTTTTCAACCTCCATGGTAAATCTGATGGCTGGGTGTATTGAATTGATGTGGTCGCGGAATTGGTCTAGAGCAGGCTGGCCATGTGGCCAGATGACAAAGGTGTCATCAACGTACCTCTTCCATAAGGTCGGGCGTAGAGTGGCAGTCTGGATGGCGTCAGTTTCAAATTTTTCCATGAATACGTTGGCTACAACCGGAGATAGGGGGGAGCCCATTGGGGTGCCCTCAGTTTGTTTGTAGAAAGTTCCATTCCAGGTGAAGTATGTGTTGGTTAAGCAATGTCTCACCAGGGGGGGTACATCAGTATGCAGTCCTTGATGAACCAGGTCTTCAATGATAGCGATGGTGTCAGGTACCGGGACTTTGGTGAACAAGGACACCACATCAAAACTGACAAGCAGGTCGTTTGGGGACAGGGAAATGTCTTTGATTGTCGATACCATGTGAGTAGAATTTAGTACCGCAGAGGTGGTTTTTCCAGTGAAAGGTCGCAGTATATCAGCCAGAAAACGTGCCAGTTTGTAGGTGGGGGAGCTGATAGTAGAGACGATGGGACGAAGGGGTGTATCTTCTTTGTGTATCTTTGGAAGGCCATATAATCTTGGTGGTCTGGCAGCAGAGGGTTTCAACAAGAACTGTTTGTTCTCATCAATTAATGCTGTTGAATCAGAGATAATTTTGTTCGTTTTGGTGACCAGGCTGTTGGTGGGATCTCTTTTTATTTTTGTATAGCTGCCATCGTTGAGTAGTTCTTGAATTTTGTTGTTATATTCTGTTTTGTCCATGATGACAGTGGCATTGCCTTTGTCGGCTGAGAGAACGACAATATCATCCCTCTTTTTTAATTGAGATAATTCAAAACGTTCGTCTTTGCTGATGTTGCTAGGTGGCAACTTAGCGTTTTTGAGGGTTGCAGCGATTTCAGATCTTGCTACGTCTGCAGAGATGTGACTCAAGCCCTTGAGTGCAACGTCGACATGGGCAATTATATCATTAACCGGTAAGTGTCTCGGTGTGACAGCAAAGTTTAGACCTTTAGCTAAAACGGATTTCAGACCATCAGAAATGGAACTGTTACTGCGATTAATTACGACTTTGTTGACGTCTATCTTTTCGGTGTGTGGATCCGATTTTTTGCTGGAGAGGTGATTGAATTTGGAAATCAAATTGTCCCTACATTTGTTCGACATAGTGGCAGCCGAAGAGGTAGTCATATTGTCTACATGTTCCCAATCCGATGTAGACATTGTTGCTGTCAATTTTAAGTGTGATTTGTAGAGTGTCTTGTCTAACTGATCGAGTTCGATGCGTGTAAGTCTGATTTTTTCCGAGATAAGAGCGAAGCTAGTTCTAGCTAGAATTCGTTTTGCATTGAGAGAAGTTGCAACAGCAGAGGTTAGTGTAAATGCGGTTGGTATTACCTTAGAGTCGCGGCATCTCTTCAGAAAGGTGAGAGACTCGATTAGTTGAGCCTTCTTATCCCGAAGTCTGTTGAATGATCTTAAGGATGTGTGGAATCCCTCCCCGTAGAGGCGGTTAAATTTCGATTTAAAGCTTTCGTGACTGCAATGATTCATCTTCTTTGGTTCTTTCGGTAAAGTCACGTAGAATGAGAATAAAATAATAAATTGATAAAATAAAATAACACAATAATATTCTCACGACGTTTCGGCCACAACACAAGCGGCCTTCATCAGGTGAAGGGAGCGAGACTGTCTGGTAGGACAGCGCTGGAGTGAGAGAGCCACGTTCAGATCACGGCTTTTAAGCTGTGTGAGAGGAACAAAGAGCCTTGACGAAGGAATTAGCATAAAATTTAGCATTAAAAAGGCTGAATGATTAGCTTGTGACTGGTCACAGAAATAGCTATGTTAAAAGTTAAAGCATACACCTCCGCAGAGGCACCCATTGTTAAAAGGAATTAGCATAGAATTTAGCATTGAAATAGCTAAATTAAGGCATTCGCTTGTAGCTGCTACAGAAATAGTTACGTTGAAGTCAGAGTATACACATTCACCGAGGCACTTAGTACAAATCAAAACAGGAGAATTTAGCATTGAAATAACTAGGCGAATTTAGCATTGAGCTATTCACAGTACTATATAGTGAACCAATAAAAACTAAAATATAAATTACCTTCATGTTATCAATAAACTCTATATTCTCCAATCAGCTAAGCTACCAACCATAAGTCGTTATATATCACAATGCTATATGGCGAAAAAATGGGTGGATTCTTACCCTCAAATTTCCGTACCACGGATAGCTACGGGCCCCGTTCAGACGGACGAGTTCGTCCATGGTCAGAACAGAGGAGGGGGAGAGAGACAGCTGCGAAGCCCTAGTATACTCCATGTTGTAAACCATACCATTAACCGTGGTGTGAGAGGTATTAAGAGGCAATGCTGGCGAAAGAGCTGCGGTCTGAAGGTCATCGTAAAATTACAATTAATTAAGAACAGAAATGATTTAACACATCTTTCCAGTGGTTACTAAGCCTGAATCCATCTTCTCGGTTGAAATTGTCTTTGTGCTTGTATATGTGAATGGCCTCATGAACGAATCTCTCATGGTAGCCAGTTGGTTTGCAAAGAACCTCCGTCTTGGAGAAGTCAATGTCATGTGAGCCCACTGAATTGTAACAGTGATCTGCCACGGCAGAGGAGTTCGTCTTACCGTGTTTCAAGTCTGCTTTATGTTCGCGGATGCGGTCCGAGATATGTCTTTTGGTTTCTCCAATGTAGCTACTACCACAGAGGCACTTTAGTTTGTAAACGCCCGGGTACTGTATGTCTGGAAGAGCATCTTTTACAGATGGAACTAAATCACGGATTTTGTGTACTGTGTTGAATCAGACCTGGATCTTGTGTTTATTCAGGATTTTGGAGATCTTTTTAGTGACCCCTGCAATGTAGGGTAAGGTGATGGTTTTGAGTGGCTCCACAAGAGGATCCTTCTTCATGACTGGAGTGATGGCTTTGCGGATTGTGTAGTCGGAGTAGCCATTAGCCCTGAGAGCCTGGTGTACGTGCTTGAGTTCACTGGTAATGTGTTCCTGGTCGGAAATGCATTGGGCTCTATGGTATAGAGTCTTGATGAGGCAGTTCTTCTGGGATGGATGGTGGTGGGAATCCGGTTTCAAGTAAGCATCTGTATGGGTAGCTTTCCTGTAGACAGAGTGGCTCATTGAACCATCATGTCTCCTTTTAATTAAGACATCCAGAAAGGGTAGTTTGCCATCTTTTTCAACCTCCATGGTAAATCTGATGGCTGGGTGTATTGAATTGATGTGGTCGCGGAATTGGTCTAGAGCAGGCTGGCCATGTGGCCAGATGACAAAGGTGTCATCAACGTACCTCTTCCATAAGGTCGGGCGTAGAGTGGCAGTCTGGATGGCGTCAGTTTCAAATTTTTCCATGAATACGTTGGCTACAACCGGAGATAGGGGGGAGCCCATTGGGGTGCCCTCAGTTTGTTTGTAGAAAGTTCCATTCCAGGTGAAGTATGTGTTGGTTAAGCAATGTCTCACCAGGGGGGGTACATCAGTATGCAGTCCTTGATGAACCAGGTCTTCAATGATAGCGATGGTGTCAGGTACCGGGACTTTGGTGAACAAGGACACCACATCAAAACTGACAAGCAGGTCGTTTGGGGACAGGGAAATGTCTTTGATTGTCGATACCATGTGAGTAGAATTTAGTACCGCAGAGGTGGTTTTTCCAGTGAAAGGTCGCAGTATATCAGCCAGAAAACGTGCCAGTTTGTAGGTGGGGGAGCTGATAGTAGAGACGATGGGACGAAGGGGTGTATCTTCTTTGTGTATCTTTGGAAGGCCATATAATCTTGGTGGTCTGGCAGCAGAGGGTTTCAACAAGAACTGTTTGTTCTCATCAATTAATGCTGTTGAATCAGAGATAATTTTGTTCGTTTTGGTGACCAGGCTGTTGGTGGGATCTCTTTTTATTTTTGTATAGCTGCCATCGTTGAGTAGTTCTTGAATTTTGTTGTTATATTCTGTTTTGTCCATGATGACAGTGGCATTGCCTTTGTCGGCTGAGAGAACGACAATATCATCCCTCTTTTTTAATTGAGATAATTCAAAACGTTCGTCTTTGCTGATGTTGCTAGGTGGCAACTTAGCGTTTTTGAGGGTTGCAGCGATTTCAGATCTTGCTACGTCTGCAGAGATGTGACTCAAGCCCTTGAGTGCAACGTCGACATGGGCAATTATATCATTAACCGGTAAGTGTCTCGGTGTGACAGCAAAGTTTAGACCTTTAGCTAAAACGGATTTCAGACCATCAGAAATGGAACTGTTACTGCGATTAATTACGACTTTGTTGACGTCTATCTTTTCGGTGTGTGGATCCGATTTTTTGCTGGAGAGGTGATTGAATTTGGAAATCAAATTGTCCCTACATTTGTTCGACATAGTGGCAGCCGAAGAGGTAGTCATATTGTCTACATGTTCCCAATCCGATGTAGACATTGTTGCTGTCAATTTTAAGTGTGATTTGTAGAGTGTCTTGTCTAACTGATCGAGTTCGATGCGTGTAAGTCTGATTTTTTCCGAGATAAGAGCGAAGCTAGTTCTAGCTAGAATTCGTTTTGCATTGAGAGAAGTTGCAACAGCAGAGGTTAGTGTAAATGCGGTTGGTATTACCTTAGAGTCGCGGCATCTCTTCAGAAAGGTGAGAGACTCGATTAGTTGAGCCTTCTTATCCCGAAGTCTGTTGAATGATCTTAAGGATGTGTGGAATCCCTCCCCGTAGAGGCGGTTAAATTTCGATTTAAAGCTTTCGTGACTGCAATGATTCATCTTCTTTGGTTCTTTCGGTAAAGTCACGTAGAATGAGAATAAAATAATAAATTGATAAAATAAAATAACACAATAATATTCTCACGACGTTTCGGCCACAACACAAGCGGCCTTCATCAGGTGAAGGGAGCGAGACTGTCTGGTAGGACAGCGCTGGAGTGAGAGAGCCACGTTCAGATCACGGCTTTTAAGCTGTGTGAGAGGAACAAAGAGCCTTGACGAAGGAATTAGCATAAAATTTAGCATTAAAAAGGCTGAATGATTAGCTTGTGACTGGTCACAGAAATAGCTATGTTAAAAGTTAAAGCATACACCTCCGCAGAGGCACCCATTGTTAAAAGGAATTAGCATAGAATTTAGCATTGAAATAGCTAAATTAAGGCATTCGCTTGTAGCTGCTACAGAAATAGTTACGTTGAAGTCAGAGTATACACATTCACCGAGGCACTTAGTACAAATCAAAACAGGAGAATTTAGCATTGAAATAACTAGGCGAATTTAGCATTGAGCTATTCACAGTACTATATAGTGAACCAATAAAAACTAAAATATAAATTACCTTCATGTTATCAATAAACTCTATATTCTCCAATCAGCTAAGCTACCAACCATAAGTCGTTATATATCACAATGCTATATGGCGAAAAAATGGGTGGATTCTTACCCTCAAATTTCCGTACCACGGATAGCTACGGGCCCCGTTCAGACGGACGAGTTCGTCCATGGTCAGAACAGAGGAGGGGGAGAGAGACAGCTGCGAAGCCCTAGTATACTCCATGTTGTAAACCATACCATTAACCGTGGTGTGAGAGGTATTAAGAGGCAATGCTGGCGAAAGAGCTGCGGTCTGAAGGTCATCGTAAAATTACAATTAATTAAGAACAGAAATGATTTAACACATCTTTCCAGTGGTTACTAAGCCTGAATCCATCTTCTCGGTTGAAATTGTCTTTGTGCTTGTATATGTGAATGGCCTCATGAACGAATCTCTCATGGTAGCCAGTTGGTTTGCAAAGAACCTCCGTCTTGGAGAAGTCAATGTCATGTGAGCCCACTGAATTGTAACAGTGATCTGCCACGGCAGAGGAGTTCGTCTTACCGTGTTTCAAGTCTGCTTTATGTTCGCGGATGCGGTCCGAGATATGTCTTTTGGTTTCTCCAATGTAGCTACTACCACAGAGGCACTTTAGTTTGTAAACGCCCGGGTACTGTATGTCTGGAAGAGCATCTTTTACAGATGGAACTAAATCACGGATTTTGTGTACTGTGTTGAATCAGACCTGGATCTTGTGTTTATTCAGGATTTTGGAGATCTTTTTAGTGACCCCTGCAATGTAGGGTAAGGTGATGGTTTTGAGTGGCTCCACAAGAGGATCCTTCTTCATGACTGGAGTGATGGCTTTGCGGATTGTGTAGTCGGAGTAGCCATTAGCCCTGAGAGCCTGGTGTACGTGCTTGAGTTCACTGGTAATGTGTTCCTGGTCGGAAATGCATTGGGCTCTATGGTATAGAGTCTTGATGAGGCAGTTCTTCTGGGATGGATGGTGGTGGGAATCCGGTTTCAAGTAAGCATCTGTATGGGTAGCTTTCCTGTAGACAGAGTGGCTCATTGAACCATCATGTCTCCTTTTAATTAAGACATCCAGAAAGGGTAGTTTGCCATCTTTTTCAACCTCCATGGTAAATCTGATGGCTGGGTGTATTGAATTGATGTGGTCGCGGAATTGGTCTAGAGCAGGCTGGCCATGTGGCCAGATGACAAAGGTGTCATCAACGTACCTCTTCCATAAGGTCGGGCGTAGAGTGGCAGTCTGGATGGCGTCAGTTTCAAATTTTTCCATGAATACGTTGGCTACAACCGGAGATAGGGGGGAGCCCATTGGGGTGCCCTCAGTTTGTTTGTAGAAAGTTCCATTCCAGGTGAAGTATGTGTTGGTTAAGCAATGTCTCACCAGGGGGGGTACATCAGTATGCAGTCCTTGATGAACCAGGTCTTCAATGATAGCGATGGTGTCAGGTACCGGGACTTTGGTGAACAAGGACACCACATCAAAACTGACAAGCAGGTCGTTTGGGGACAGGGAAATGTCTTTGATTGTCGATACCATGTGAGTAGAATTTAGTACCGCAGAGGTGGTTTTTCCAGTGAAAGGTCGCAGTATATCAGCCAGAAAACGTGCCAGTTTGTAGGTGGGGGAGCTGATAGTAGAGACGATGGGACGAAGGGGTGTATCTTCTTTGTGTATCTTTGGAAGGCCATATAATCTTGGTGGTCTGGCAGCAGAGGGTTTCAACAAGAACTGTTTGTTCTCATCAATTAATGCTGTTGAATCAGAGATAATTTTGTTCGTTTTGGTGACCAGGCTGTTGGTGGGATCTCTTTTTATTTTTGTATAGCTGCCATCGTTGAGTAGTTCTTGAATTTTGTTGTTATATTCTGTTTTGTCCATGATGACAGTGGCATTGCCTTTGTCGGCTGAGAGAACGACAATATCATCCCTCTTTTTTAATTGAGATAATTCAAAACGTTCGTCTTTGCTGATGTTGCTAGGTGGCAACTTAGCGTTTTTGAGGGTTGCAGCGATTTCAGATCTTGCTACGTCTGCAGAGATTTGACTCAAGCCCTTGAGTGCAACGTCGACATGGGCAATTATATCATTAACCGGTAAGTGTCTCGGTGTGACAGCAAAGTTTAGACCTTTAGCTAAAACGGATTTCAGACCATCAGAAATGGAACTGTTACTGCGATTAATTACGACTTTGTTGACGTCTATCTTTTCGGTGTGTGGATCCGATTTTTTGCTGGAGAGGTGATTGAATTTGGAAATCAAATTGTCCCTACATTTGTTCGACATAGTGGCAGCCGAAGAGGTAGTCATATTGTCTACATGTTCCCAATCCGATGTAGACATTGTTGCTGTCAATTTTAAGTGTGATTTGTAGAGTGTCTTGTCTAACTGATCGAGTTCGATGCGTGTAAGTCTGATTTTTTCCGAGATAAGAGCGAAGCTAGTTCTAGCTAGAATTCGTTTTGCATTGAGAGAAGTTGCAACAGCAGAGGTTAGTGTAAATGCGGTTGGTATTACCTTAGAGTCGCGGCATCTCTTCAGAAAGGTGAGAGACTCGATTAGTTGAGCCTTCTTATCCCGAAGTCTGTTGAATGATCTTAAGGATGTGTGGAATCCCTCCCCGTAGAGGCGGTTAAATTTCGATTTAAAGCTTTCGTGACTGCAATGATTCATCTTCTTTGGTTCTTTCGGTAAAGTCACGTAGAATGAGAATAAAATAATAAATTGATAAAATAAAATAACACAATAATATTCTCACGACGTTTCGGCCACAACACAAGCGGCCTTCATCAGGTGAAGGGAGCGAGACTGTCTGGTAGGACAGCGCTGGAGTGAGAGAGCCACGTTCAGATCACGGCTTTTAAGCTGTGTGAGAGGAACAAAGAGCCTTGACGAAGGAATTAGCATAAAATTTAGCATTGAAAAGGCTGAATGATTAGCTTGTGACTGGTCACAGAAATAGCTATGTTAAAAGTTAAAGCATACACCTCCGCAGAGGCACCCATTGTTAAAAGGAATTAGCATAGAATTTAGCATTGAAATAGCTAAATTAAGGCATTCGCTTGTAGCTGCTACAGAAATAGTTACGTTGAAGTCAGAGTATACACATTCACCGAGGCACTTAGTACAAATCAAAACAGGAGAATTTAGCATTGAAATAACTAGGCGAATTTAGCATTGAGCTATTCACAGTACTATATAGTGAACCAATAAAAACTAAAATATAAATTACCTTCATGTTATCAATAAACTCTATATTCTCCAATCAGCTAAGCTACCAACCATAAGTCGTTATATATCACAATGCTATATGGCGAAAAAATGGGTGGATTCTTACCCTCAAATTTCCGTACCACGGATAGCTACGGGCCCCGTTCAGACGGACGAGTTCGTCCATGGTCAGAACAGAGGAGGGGGAGAGAGACAGCTGCGAAGCCCTAGTATACTCCATGTTGTAAACCATACCATTAACCGTGGTGTGAGAGGTATTAAGAGGCAATGCTGGCGAAAGAGCTGCGGTCTGAAGGTCATCGTAAAATTACAATTAATTAAGAACAGAAATGATTTAACACATCTTTCCAGTGGTTACTAAGCCTGAATCCATCTTCTCGGTTGAAATTGTCTTTGTGCTTGTATATGTGAATGGCCTCATGAACGAATCTCTCATGGTAGCCAGTTGGTTTGCAAAGAACCTCCGTCTTGGAGAAGTCAATGTCATGTGAGCCCACTGAATTGTAACAGTGATCTGCCACGGCAGAGGAGTTCGTCTTACCGTGTTTCAAGTCTGCTTTATGTTCGCGGATGCGGTCCGAGATATGTCTTTTGGTTTCTCCAATGTAGCTACTACCACAGAGGCACTTTAGTTTGTAAACGCCCGGGTACTGTATGTCTGGAAGAGCATCTTTTACAGATGGAACTAAATCACGGATTTTGTGTACTGTGTTGAATCGGACCTGGATCTTGTGTTTATTCAGGATTTTGGAGATCTTTTTAGTGACCCCTGCAATGTAGGTATGTATAGTTCTTTAGAAACTCCCTTTTTTATTTTCCACATAATGCACTAGCTTGATACGCGGTGGTTTGGGCTGTTGCAGTTCTTTCTTATTAAAATTGTATCTCCCTTTATTATTGCCAATCCTACATGATACACTAACATAATATGACTTTGAGACCCCCCACCTGCCTACACATTCCACAAGGAGTGAATAATCCCATATCTGCATTTGTCATAAACATGCTAAATTCCTCTGTTATGTAAACTTCTTCATCAAGACGCTCTCCTCCTCCCACCCAATTTAAAATACGCTGCCAAGCTTAGCAGTGTTCGTTAGGACGCTGTCTTTCCGACAGCTCTGTTTCTTCACCTGAGGACGGCTGCTTGCGTTGTGGCCTAAACGTGAGAATTTTATTATATTATGTTTGATGTTTATTATTTTATTATTTCCCTTATACATGACTTTACTGAAAGAACCAATAATATGGTGCATACCTACTTTTGGTGGGACCTGCTTTCCCTAGAGCAGTGCATACTGACTGTGGTAATACCTGCTATCACTACAGCATTGCATGCTGACAGGTGGTATCCTGCTATGACTACAGCATTGCATACTAACTGTGGTGGTATCCTGCTATGACTACAGCATTGCATGCTGACTGTGGTGGTATCCTGCTATGACTACAGCATTGCATGTTGAGTGGTGGTATCCTGCTATGACTTCAGCATTGCATACTGACTGCGGTGGTATCCTGCTATGACTACAGCATTGCATACTGACTGCGGTGGTATCCTGCTATGACTAGAGCATTGCATGCTGACTGTGGTTGTATCCTGCTATGACTATAGCAGTGCATGCTCACTGTGGTGGTATCTTGCTATGACTACAGCATTGCATGATAACTGTGGTGGTATCCTGCTATGACTACAGCATTGCATGCTGACTGTGGTGGTATCCTGCTATGACTACAGCATTGCATACTGACTGCAGTGGTATCCTGCTATGACATCAGCATTGCATACTGACTGCGGTGGTATCCTGCTATGACTACAGCATTGCATGCTGACTGTGGTTGTATCCTGCTATGACTACAGCATTGCATGCTGACTGTGGTGGTATCCTGCTATGACTACAGCATTGCATGCTGACTGTGGTGGTATCCTGCTATGACTACAGCATTGCATGCTGACTGTGGTGGTATCCTGCTATGACTACAGCATTGCATACTGACTGCAGTGGTATCCTGCTATGACTTCAGCATTGCATACTGACTGCGGTGGTATCCTGCTATGACTAAAGCATTGCATGCTGAATGTGGTTGTATCCTGCTATGACTAGAGCATTGCATGCTGACTGTGGTGGTATCCTGCTATGACTACAGCATTGCATGCTGACTGTGGTGGTATCCTGCTATGACTACAGCATTGCAAGCTGACTGTGGTGGTATCCTGCTATGACTACAGCATTGCATACTGACTGCAGTGGTATCCTGCTATGACTTCAGCATTGCATTCTGACTGTGGTTGTATCCTGCTATGACTATAGCAGTGCATGCTGACTATGGTGATATCCTGCTATGACTACAGCATTGCATACTGACTGTGGTGGTATCCTGCTATGATTACAGCATTGCATCCTGACTGTGGTGGTATCCTGCTATGACTACAGCATTGCGATGCTAACTGTGGTGGTATCCTGCTATGACTACAGCATTGCATGCTGACTGTGGTGGTATCCTGCTATTACTACAGCATTGCATGCTGACTGTGGTCGTTTCCTGCTATGACTCAAGCATTGCATGCTGACTGTGGTGGTATCCTGCTATGACTACAGCATTGTATGCTGACTGTGGTGGTATCCTGCTATGACTACAGCATTACATGCTGCCTGTGGTGGTATCCTGCTATGACTACAGCATTGCATGCTGACTGTGGTGGTATCCTGCTATGACTATAGCAGTGCATGCTCACTGTGGTGGTATCCTGCTATGACTACAGCATTGCATACTGACTGCAGTGGTATCCTGCTATGACTACAGCATTGCATACTGATGGTGTTGGTATCCTGCTATGACTAGAGCATTGCATACTGACTGCGGTGGTATCCTGCTATGACTACTGCATTGCATACTGACTGCGGTGGTATCCTGCTATGACTTCAGCATTGCATACTGATGGTGGTGGTATCCTGCTATGACTAGAGCATTGCATACTGACTGCGGTGGCATCCTGCAATGACTACAGCATTGCATACTGACTGCGGTGGTATCCTGCTATGACTACAGCATTGCATACTGACTGCAGTGGTATCCTGCTATGACTTCAGCATTGCATACTGACTGCGGTGGTATCCTGCTATGACTAAAGCATTGCATGCTGACTGTGGTTGTATCCTGCTATGACTAGAGCATTGCATGCTGACTGTGGTGGTATCCTGCTATGACTACAGCATTGCATGCTGACTGTGGTGGTATCCTGCTATGACTACAGCATTGCAAGCTGACTGTGGTGGTATCCTGCTATGACTACAGCATTGCATACTGACTGCAGTGGTATCCTGCTATGACTTCAGCATTGCATTCTGACTGTGGTTGTATCCTGCTATGACTATAGCAGTGCATGCTGACTATGGTGATATCCTGCTATGACTTCAGCATTGCATACTGACTGTGGTGGTATCCTGCTATGATTACAGCATTGCATCCTGACTGTAGTGGTATCCTGCTATGACTACAGCATTGCGATGCTAACTGTGGTGGTATCCTGCTATGACTACAGCATTGCATGCTGACTGTGGTGGTATCCTGCTATTACTACAGCATTGCATGCTGACTGTGGTCGTTTCCTGCTATGACTCAAGCATTGCATGCTGACTGTGGTGGTATCCTGCTATGACTACAGCATTGTATGCTGACTGTGGTGGTATCCTGCTATGACTACAGCATTACATGCTGACTGTGGTGGTATCCTGCTATGACTACAGCATTGCATGCTGACTGTGGTGGTATCCTGCTATGACTATAGCAGTGCATGCTCACTGTGGTGGTATCCTGCTATGACTACAGCATTGCATACTGACTGCAGTGGTATCCTGCTATGACTACAGCATTGCATACTGATGGTGGTGGTATCCTGCTATGACTAGAGCATTGCATACTGACTGCGGTGGTATCCTGCTATGACTACAGCATTGCATACTGACTGCGGTGGTATCCTGCTATGACTAGAGCATTGCATACTGACTGCGGTGGTATCCTGCTATGACTACAGCATTGCATACTGACTGCGGTGGTATCCTGCTATGACTTGAGCATTGTATACTGATGGTGGTGGTATCCTGCTATGACTAGAGCATTGCATACTGACTGCGGTGGTATCCTGCAATGACTACAGCATTGCATACTGACTGCGGTGGTATCCTGCTATGACTAGAGCATTGCATACTGACTGCGGTGGTATCCTGCTATGACTACAGCATTGCATACTGACTGCGGTGGTATCCTGCTATGACTACAGCATTGCATACTGACTGCGGTGGTATCCTGCTATAACTAGAGCATTGCATGCTGACTGTGGTTGTATCCTGCTATGACTATAGCAGTGCATGCTCACTGTGGTGGTATCTTGCTATGACTACAGCATTTCATGCTGACTGTGGTGGTATCCTGCTATGACTACAGCATTGCATGCTGACTGTGGTGGTATCCTGCTATGACTACAGCATTGCATACTGACTGCAGTGGTATCCTGCTATGACATCAGCATTGCATACTGACTGCGGTGGTATCCTGCTATGACTACAGCATTGCATGCTGACTGTGGTTGTATCCTGCTATGACTACAGCATTGCATGCTGACTGTGGTGGTATCCTGCTATGACTACAGCATTGCATACTGACTGTGGTGGTATCCTGCTATGACTACAGCATTGCATGCTGACTGTGGTGGTATCCTGCTATGACTACAGCATTGCATACTGACTGCAGTGGTATCCTGCTATGACTTCAGCATTGCATACTGACTGCGGTGGTATCCTGCTATGACTAAAGCATTGCATGCTGACTGTGGTTGTATCCTGCTATGACTAGAGCATTGCATGCTGACTGTGGTGGTATCCTGCTATGACTACAGCATTGCATGCTGACTGTGGTGGTATCCTTCTATGACTACAGCATTGCATGCTGACTGTGGTGGTATCCTGCTATGACTACAGCATTGCATACTGACTGCAGTGGTATCCTGCTATGACTTCAGCATTGCATTCTGACTGTGGTTGTATCCTGCTATGACTATAGCAGTGCATGCTGACTATGGTGATATCCTGCTATGACTACAGCATTGCATACTGACTGTGGTGGTATCCTGCTATGATTACAGCATTGCATCCTGACTGTGGTGGTATCCTGATATGACTACAGCATTGCGATGCTAACTGTGGTGGTATCCTGCTATGACTACAGCATTGCATGCTGACTGTGGTGGTATCCTGCTATTACTACAGCATTGCATGCTGACTGTGGTCGTTTCCTGCTGATGTAGCCCAAGGGTCATAAAGAAGTGGGCGGGGCTAGTGATGTTAAAGTGAGAAATTTGCATGTTATTGTAAGATCGGAGGGCGACTTCCACGCCAAGGGTGCAGAGGTGGCTATTGTAATGTGAGAGATTAGCATGTCAATGTAAGATCGCAGAGCCGCCGCCACGACGAGGACGCGAGCGACGGTGTCTGTGTTAGTGTGAGACATTTAACCTGTTAAAGTAAAATCAGAGAGTCGAAAATAACAACTAACATCGGAAGGTAGGATGGAAACATCACGGCCAGTTATGACATGACCTGGTTAATAACGTCCTTCCAATGATTAGTCAGTCTGTACCCATTTTCTCGGTTGAAATTGTGTCTGTGTCTATATACAGTGATACCTCGGTATACGACCGCTTTGGAATACGTCGAAATTGGTATATATCGTGTTTTTACGAGAAAAAATGTCTTGGGATACGACGTCTTGCTTGGGATACGACGTCTTGCTTGGGATACGACGCGCTTGCTAGAACTTGTATGGGTCGGGATGAGTCACCGCGTACAGTACCCGCGTATGCCCCGTTCACGACTGAAACAAAGCGAGAGGGGCGGGATGGCGTGGGGGAGAGGGGAGAGAGGCGGGGGACGTGGGGGAGAGGAGCGGGGGGCATGGGGGAGATGGGCAGGGGGCGTGGCAGATAGGAGCAGGGGCGTGGGGGAGAGGAGCGGGGGGAGAGGGGCGGGGGGCGTGGGGGGCTGCCCCCATGGAGGGTGAAGCCCCGGGTCGAGGCGCGCGCGCGCGTGCGTGGTTGAGGCATGCCACGTGACCAGCGCAGCTGGCAGCAACGCGGTCACGTTGCTTCTGTATGCATTTTAGTAATTAGTGTCTAAATTACCTTCTGGAACGAATTAACGACGTATACCGAGGTACCACTTTACCTGGATGGCTTCATGAACGAATCGTTCACAATCTGGGTGATCTAGCAGCAGAGGGTTTTAAGGAAAACCGCTTGGTTGGTTCGATTAAAGATGTCGAATCAGTGATGATATTTTTTTTTTTAACGAGGCAGTTGGTGGGATCTCTATTGATTTTTGTATAGCTACCATCATTAAGTAGGTCCTGAATTTTGTTCTTGTATGTGGTTTTGTCCATGATGTCTGTGGGATTGCCCTTGTCAGCTGAGAGAATGACGATGTGCTCTATCTTTTTGAATTGAGAAAGCTCAAAGTGCTCATCCTTACCGATGTTGCTAGTAGGTGACTTAGCGTTTTTAAGGATTGCAGCGATTTCCGATCTTGCCACGTCTGCAGTAATATGTCCCAAACCCTTAAGGTCTCCTTAGACCTGGGCAATTATATCATCAACTGGGATGTGTTTAGGGGTGACTGCAAAATTCAACCCTTTGGCTAGAACCGATTTTAGGCTGTCGGAAATTGGACTGTTACTCTGAATGATAACAATCGTGTCAACCTCGAACTTTGTTGTAGCTGATGTTTTCACGGAAAAATTTGTGACAGATGCCATACAGGCATGCACTGTATGTCCGTCCTTGTGGAAGAGGTACGCAGATGACATGTTCATCATCTGGCCATGTGACCGACCAGCTCTGAACCAGTTCCTCAACCAATTCCATACACCCAGCCATCAAATTCACCATGGAGGTGGAAAAGGATGGCAAGTTACCATTCTTGGATGTTTTAATCGAAAAGAGACCAGATGGCTCAATGGGAGACTGTCTACAGGAAAGCCACCCATATGGATGCCTACCTAAAACCTGACTCCCACCACCATCCATCCCAGAAGAATTCCCTCATCAAAACTCTACACCATAGAGCTCGATGTATTTCCGACCATCATCTCCTAGCCAGTGAACTGGAACACGTACACCAAGCTCTCAAGATGAATGGATATTCAGACTACACAATGCTTAAAGCTATCACCCCAACCGCTGAGAAAGAACCATCTGAGGATCCAATCAATACCGTCACCTTGCCATACATAGCAGGGGTCACCAAAAATATTTCCAAAATCATTCATAATCTGCGAAGGATGTGATCTCTGACATGCAATACCCCGGCGTCTACAAACTAAGCTGTGTCTGTGGCAGTAGTTACATTGGGGAAACTAAGCGACATGTCTTGGACCGTGTTCGGGAACATAAGGCAGATCTGAAACATGGTAGGACCAATACCTCGGCTGTGGCTGATCACTGTTTAAATGCGATGAGCTCACACGAAATTGATTTATCCAAAACGAAAGTACTTTGCAAACCCACCGGCTATCACCAAAGATTCGTTCATGAAGCCATCCAGATATATAGACACAGACACAATTTCAACCGAGAATATGGGTACAAACTGAGCAATCATTTGAAGGACGTTATTAACCAGTTCAAGTCATAACTGGCTGTGATGTTTCCATCCTACCTTCCGATGTTAGTTGTTATTTTCGACTTTCTGATTTTACATTAATAGGTTAAATGTCTCACACTAACACAGCCACCATCGCTCACGTCCTCGACATCGCGGCGGCTTTGCAATCTTACATTAACATGCTAATCTCTCACATTACAATAGCCACCTCTGTGCCCTCGGCGTGGAAGTCGCCCTCCCATCTTACATTAACATGCAAATTTCTCATTTAACATCACTAGCCCCGCCCACTTTGTTTGTGACCCTTGGGCTACACCCATTTCAAACCTATAAAAAGTCTGCCTCAGCAGCTTTCCCCCTCCTTTTTCCTCCTGATGACGATTGCTTATGTTGCGATCGAAACGTCATAGTTTTTTGTTTTATAATTTTGTTCTGCGTGACTTTACCAAAAGATACTCTTTGGTTCTTTCGAAAAGGAACGTAGGTATAAAAATAAAAAAATAAAAATTATATATCACGACGTTTCGATTGCAACACAATCGGTCATTCTCAGACAGAAAAAAATAATCCAGCAATGGAACTGAAGAACCAGCGGGCCATACCTACGTAACTTTTACCGAAATAACCAAAAAGTATGGATTCCTGCAGTCACGAAAGCTTTAAGCCATGGTTTATGCTCCTTAATAAATGAAGACACCAAAACGTCTTGACCGCTTACGACGTATGGTGCCTCGTCAGCAGCATCGGGCTCCCTTGAATCAGTGTTGGTGAACTGCCGATATTACACAGACTCTCGTCTTGAAATGGGGGATGAGTTGAGAAAATCTAGAAATCCCCGTGGAGGACAAATAGAGTGGACTTTGAACGTTGGAATGTAAGCTCGTGGATTATTGCATTGCGCGGGTGCATGGGGATATTGCGGGGACAGTGGCTTCCACACAGAACTTCGATGTGGGGTCTATCTCCGTTAGATTATTGGGCAAGTTGTAACACAGGGGCGCGTTGAATATGGAAGACTACATACTCTAATCTCCGCTAACAGATTATATCCTCATGTTTGCGTCAGGATAAACAATTCATACATTACAGCCTACGGTGCTACACATTTCAGGTTGCGGTAGTGCTATGGTTAACGTGCTGTGATACAAACCCGGCAATCCAGGTTCGATTCCCGTTCACGGGCAACACCTGCGATGGTTATCTGAACCGGTCCCGGGCCTCCCCTTGGTCGACTTAGCCTTAAATGAGTACCTAGTGCGGTTTGTAGTAAGCTTCGCCACTGAGGAGACAAAGGCGGCTGGGAATGGTGCTGTTAAGGCTTCAGCGGGGATCTTTGTCTTTGTTTGCTACACAGCATAGGTCGGCCTCTGTAGAGGAGGCAGAGGAGCAGGCTCGTGAAGGACGCTACTGGGCAGTGCCAGGGTAGGTGCACTGTGAGTCTATTGGGCAGTTGGAGGCCGTCACCCTCTAACAACAGCAGAGGTTGGAGGAGCAACGCTCAGAACTAGCATCATCAGGCGGCAGCAAGCATTGTGTATAAATTCACCTGTTTTGGTCTTAAGGAAAATCGTGCAAAATAGAGAAAAGGTAAGAAAGTCACAAAACATAAATACATAACCAAACAAATTATGAAGTCCAAATTTGCAACACTGAATGCATTCTTGGGGCAAGGCAGCAAAACAAAAAACAATAGTCCCAGATTTCGATTTAAAGCTTTCATGACTGCAATGATTCATCTTCTTTGGTTCTTTCGGTAAAGTCACGTAGAATGAGAATAAAATAATAAATTGATAAAATAAAATGATGCAATAATATTCTCATCAGAAGGCCGATGTGTTGTGGCCGAAACGTCGTGAGAATATTATTGTGTTATTGTATTTTATCAATTTATTATTTTATTCTCATTCTACGTGACTTTACCGAAAGAACCAAAGAAGAATAGTCCCAGACTTCACCAAAACAACAACACACTGCACATGAACATTGAACTATCGATGCATGAGGGGCAAGGATCAAGGATACAAATCACATCTGCAATTTCTTTTGTGTCCAGCAACTCCGATTATAACGTTTGGCTCCGTACTATGCAAAATTAGTTAAATGTACAACAGTTATAGTCTGCAACGTCAAAGGCTTGGTCACCTATTCATATTTTTGTTTGAGGAAGAGTTAAATGGAAATTTGATGCACGTCTTATGTTTCTTGGGTTAATGAATTAGCTAAGTGCAACACAGATTTGCCAATACGGGTTTTATGAATGACCAGGGCCCACTTTAGATGTCTTCTTGCATCAAGGCGATGTGAGACTGGATTGTAAGATGTTTAAGTCGAGGGAACACCTAGCCTGGCATGCAATCGGTGTGTTTGGTAGCTGCACGACTATCTGATGAGCTCTCGGGTTGGAAAACGCGTGGCGCATCGTGCCAATGCGCGACGTTTCGCCTGCCCAGTTCCTCAGGAAGCTCGCTCGCTCCAGGCACGTGGGGCGCAACATTCATGCGGTACAACAAATAAAAGATCCCCCGCGTAGGCTTAACAGACCGTTGGGGCAAGTGCTGTTACGGAGCACCGCCTATGAAGGCCAGCACGGCACGTGGGGTTGGGTGGCCAGCACCACCCCCGGCCGCCTTTGTCTCTCCCGAGTGGCGATGTTTACACATCGCACCAGGTACTCATTTGAGGCTGAGTCGACCTAGAAGAGGCCCAGGACCGGTTCACATAATCGAACTCGGGTCGCCAGGATCTTAGCGCAAAATACACTATTTTCAAATGAATATGAGTTTTAGTCCATGTTAATTTATGGCCATATGTATGCCTATATATATTGATAAATATTAATAATGTTGTTCATTTACAGAGATGCAGAGTTAAATTGAGACTATATGGATGAATAAAACAAGATACAGAGAAATTTGAATCAGACGCTATCCAGACTTCCACCCTCAGACCTTCCCTGTGAAAGAGATATGTGGATGACACTTTCGTCATTTGGCCACATGGCCTCCCAGCTCTGAACCTTTTCCTACACCACATCAGTTCCAGACATCCCGCCATCAAATTCACCATGGAACTGGAGAAAGATGGCAAGCTACCATTCTTAGATGTTCTGTTTGAGAGGAGACCTGATGGCTCATTGGGGCATTCTGTCTACAAGAAACCCACCCACACAGATTCCTACTTGAAACCTGATTCCCACCACCACCCAGCCCAAAAGAATTCTCTCATCAAAACTTTATACCATAGGGCTCATTGCATTTCGGACCAACACCACCTGACCAGTGAATTAAAACATATACACCTGGCCCTCAAAAGGAATGGTTACTCTGACCGTACCATCCGCCAAGCTGTCTCTCCCTCCATACAGAAACAACCACTTGATACTCCGGTGAAAGCCATCACACTTCCATATATAGCAGGTGTTACTAAAAATATTTCCAAAATTCTAAACAAACACAAGATCCAGGTCCGGTTCAATACAGTACACAAAATTCGTGATCTGATCCCATCTGTGAAGGATGTCATTCCTGATTTACAGTACCCCGGGGTTTACAAATTGAGTTGTACCTGCGGTGATTGCTACATCGGTGAGACAAAGCGACATGTCTCTGACCGAATTCGCGAGCACAAATCATATTTGAAACACGGCAAAATAATTCTTCTGCCGTGGCTGATCACTGTTACAATGCTGTGGGGGATCACGATATAATTTTCTCCGATACCAAGGTTCTTTGCAAACCCACGGGCTTTTATCAGAGATTTGTTCATGAAGCAATTCAGATCTACAAACACAGACACAATTTCAACCGAGAGGATGGTTTCAAATTAAGCAACCATTGGAAAGATGTTCTAAATCGAACTAAACATTAAACTAATTTCAATGGTACAGTATAGTTTTCAAGTAGTGGTACCCCAAACTTTCGCAGCTCTTATAAAATCCCCCTTTTCACACCATCAATAGGTAAACTCCCCCCTCCCCCCTCCCCCCCGCGCCAAACTGCGAGTCCACCGGCACATACACCACCTCTTTCCTAAAATCCGCCAATCAAATGCTAACTTTTTATGCTAATTTCTTTGTCAGAACACCTTGTTTGCTCGCACACAGGTCCGATGTCTGAGCGTGGTTGTGTTTCGCTAAATTCTCCTGTTTGATGAGTACTAGGTGCCTCGGTGAACGTATATGCTCTAAATTTAACATAGCTATTTCTGCGAGCAGTTACAAGCTAATCACTCAGCTATTTCAATGCTAAATTCGATGCTAATCCCTTTGTCAAAGGGTACCTCTGCGGATGTGTATACTTTAACTTAGCTATTTCAATGAGCCATTTCAATGCTAAATTATATGGTAATTCCTTTGTCAAGGCACTTGTCCTTTTTCTTCTCACACAGCTTAAAGGTCGTGATCTAAGCATGGCTTCTTCCACTCCAGCGCTAATTCCTTTGTCAAGGGGTACCTCTGCGGATGTGTATACTTTATCTTAGATATTTCAATGAGCCATTTCAATGCTAAATTATATGCTAATTCCTTTGTCAAGGCGCGTGGTCTTTTTCTTCTTACAATGTAAAGTTACATTTTAATGTGCAACGTCTGGCACTTTCCTTGCTGTTGTTTAAACCGAGCTTGGAAATTTATATACTTTTGAAATATGAACTTGTATACTTTATCTATGTTATATATTCATTCTTGGTGCTTTGCTTACCTTTCCTCTACTTTGCACTCCTATTCGTGTTTTTGCATTGTTGTAACTTTTTGACTGGCCCCTTTGGGACACCTTTGAAAAAGAGCTTGAGAGCTCATCGGATTTCTCCAGGATAAATAAAGATTCTGATTCTGAACTAATTTCACCACAAAATGTATTTATATGAAAAAAATACCGTCGAGGCCGTGAAATCGTCGTGCCTCCTCGTAATGCGAGAAACTGAGATTTACCTGAGGGGGGCCACGGTGACAAGATGTTAACTCCCTCGATTGGTATACAGAAGACCGTGGGTTTGATCCCGACTGTGACGCCTGCTGCATATTTGGAGTTTGCATGTCTTTCTCCCTGTGGTCGAGTGGATTTTTCTCCGGGTCCTCCAATTTTTCCCTCCACATTTAGAATCAATATGCCTTTAGAGTATTTGGCTGCTATAAATTCGCACGTGATAAGTTACTTCGTTGTGCTATAATTTGTGGTCAGCTCATTTATAAAAAGAGCTGTACAGCTTAATGGGACTTACCAGGTAAAATAAAAAAATAGTGAGTCAGTTAGATTAGTCCCGACAATGCTCCTATCGGGTGCACAGGGCACAGCGAGGCAACCAGAACAGGTGATGAGTCATCACGCGAATCTGATTCTCGTCTACTCTTGCATATGGCAGCAATCGGCTCGGGAGCTCAGGAACTGGATGCCAATGTCAAGGTCTGCTAGCCACGAGAGGACTGCAGGAGAGAATTTGTGTAGTGTTATTCCTCCTCCATTGAAGGAGTGCAGACAACAGTGGTTTAATAACAGTCAGCACAAAGCATTACACTACTAATAATACTCATCTACAATTAGCTCGTAATCCACAGGAATTAGCAGTTAATCCACTTTAAATTTCCTCGTAATCAATATTTACTTATATCCAGGAAAGCCACATTGAGTGGAAAGACTCATTTTAAGGAGGGGCTTGCTGATGCTACATTGAGTTTTTATTTTAAGTTGTTCATAGCCAATAAATGATCAGCTGTGTTTATCATTATACGCAAGTGGGAGCAAACCCAATAACCTGGTGAAAACCCACGTGTTGCACGAGGCAACGTTCAATCCCGGTTCAGATTGAAACAGATGGCGATTAGTCCACTTGATGTATCGCCCTCTCCTGACGAGCCAGGATAAGGCACTTCCTCGAAGCCCACGGGAAGGGAGTTTCACGACATCATCTGTGGGTGATCCACCAACCCTCCCTGCTGCCTCTATAGTGCTGGATTACCGGGGACGTGCGAAGCCGCCACCACCCGGTTCTCTCTCATATGTACGATGTTACATATGGACACAGTCATCGTGGTAATGTTTATTGCAGGGCAGACCGGTATCCATCAACATCACGAACCCACTGCGTGAGGCTATTTCAGCAAGAAGACCGTCCCTCTGCAGAGCAAGGGTCGTGCTCATCAAGATGCTCCTCGTGACTCATCGCCTGCTGAGGAGTTCCCACTCTGTGACTGTGCGCCCGATAGCAGCATCGCCGCCGGGACTCCTTTGGGGTGATGTATCTAGCAATGTAAAAGGAAATGGTGTTTCCCTGCCTCAAGGCCATCTCTGTGAAACATAATAAACACAGAGTGGGAATTGTGACTCGGCTCAGGTGAAACATTCACAGATGGCATCTTTATTCAGAGCAGGTGAAATACAACGATCATAGGCGATGCTGACAAGGGCAGCCCTTTAAAAAGATAGATTTTAACAGCAAGACTTAAAAATATTGGGAAATATACAACATAATTAGGTGTTTGTTGATCTTCTTTGGCACCGTACGTAGCCAACCGTGCTAATCGGAGGTGCGGGGGAAGGACAACAAACTACCGAAAGAACCAAGAATATATTATATGCATTGTCTTTGAAACTGGTTGGTCCACACCAGAGACAGCTTTCTTTGGAGCCTAGTCTCAAACAGTGTTAATGCAGACAAGATTCCTTGTTAAAGGTTTCACTTTGGTGTTTTAACATCTTAACACCTATATTCTTTTTGATTTAAAGCTTTCGTGACTGCAGGGATTCATATTCTTGGTTCTTTCGGTAAAGTCACGTAGAAGGGAAACAATCAAATTATAAAAATATAAAACAATAAAATTCTCAAGACGTTTCGACTGTAACACAAGCAATTATCATCATGATGATTGTTTTATATTTTTATTCTTTTATTGTTTCCCTTCTACGTGACTTTACCGAAAGAACCAAGAATATTAATCCCTGCAGTCACGAAAGCTTTAAATCAAAATCTTAACACTTGTTTTTTTGCCAGATAAAGGGGAAAACCTATTCTCATATTTTGGTACTGGCAAAGGAAAAAAAGCCGTTCTAAAGAAATTCGATTTTAATCTAATTTATGATTTAAAAGTGCATAGCTTCAGTGGCTTCATAATATCGGAAGGAAAAACGTTTCAGACGGTGGCAGAAGCGCATGGGGATGGATATTTAAACATGCGTTTAGATTATTAAGATAATTTGGCTGCTATACATTTGGCTGCTTTTCATTTCCACATGATAAGCCAACTTCGTGAAGCTATAATTTGTGGCCAGGTTGCTTCTGAAAAAAGAAGCTAATACTTCAATGGGCTTTACCTGGTAAATTAAATATTGTTTATTTTCCTTTCAATTTTTTTGTAGTGATTTGTTTACCTTTCCTATACTTTGCACTCCTATCGTGTTTTGTATTGTTTGTTGATGTAACGCTTTGACCTACCCCTAATGGACATCTGTGAAAAAGAGCTTCATAGCTCATCGGATTCCTCCTGCAATATACATAAATATTCGGATTTTGATGTGATAGGCACTCGTGCAGAAATTGGTGAACGGCAGTGAATTGATGAGAAGTTAAAGGCAGATTGTGAGAGCATAACGCGAGAGACACACAATATGGCGGGAGACAGAGAGAGAGACACACGCAAGACAACGTTCTCCCATACAAGCTTCAACAGACTGTTGAAGGTTGTATGGGTGAAGGCTGGCACGAGCAACACCACATCCGGCCGCCTTTGTCTCACCAGTGCTGATGTTTTACACACCGCACCCGATACTCGTTTTAGTCCGAGTCGACATAGGGGAGGCCCAGTACGGGTTCAGATATTCGTCACCCGATATTGGAGGTGAGCGGAAATCGAACTCGTGTTCACTATTCCGCGGCTCCAAATGCATACAGACATGCGCACGCACATACCCCCAGTAGAATGTGAACTCAATTCGTCTCACGTGAACGTGAATGGATAAGGGGATGTTGACTTATAAACAACCTGGCTCGGTGAGAAGCCTTATCGAGGTGATTAGAGGAACGTGATTTGATTATCCCTGCAATTGCAAAGCTCACAAAGTGTATCGATTGGGATGAAGTCCGCGCACCTGCCTTGACATTCATCCCGCGATAGCGTTCAGCCACAGCAAGGGGCAATCCTTAATTGCCTCATCGTTGTTTAATTCCGCAATCGCGGTCGGGGGTATGTGGGGAGCGTGTTGGACTTTGACCATTCCTAACCACGTTGGTGAAGGACAACGGTGAGTATAGGTGAGAGGGCGAGTTGCACAGTCACCCAGGGCCCCCGTGGTCCATGTCCCTTCTCTAAGGTTTCTCGAAGGTTCTGCCACCACCTCCTCCTGATCCAAAAACAGTGTTCTTCACTCATTTTCAGAGGGAGGCTACTTCAGCCGATATGACATCAGTCTGAGAGCCGCCACACCGCCTCACCTGCAAGGGGTGTTTTCATATCCATGTGCTGTCAGGGGTCACACTGAAGGCCACCTGGGGCCGCCATTGGCCCGTGGGCCTTGAAATGAAGAACACTGCTCTTACCGATCCCAATCGTCCTACTGTGACCGCCTTAGTGGGGTGGCTGCCCATAGTAATTGGCACGTTTTGTTTAGGTGACAAACCTTGCTGATTAGCTGTGTCGGGTGGTGGTGGGTTAACGACACATTTATATTTACGCGAAATAATCCAAAAAAAACTTTACTATGCGGTACACAGTTGCTTCGCAGCTAAAAATGCCCCACGGTTCAGTGCGACTCGTATGGATAAATAAGAAAGCAACAAAAACAAATTAATCGGTTCCATATTTCCCCATCATCCCGTTCTCCCCGCGGGTCCCTCAGCCCTGCGGAGCGCTGACGGCCTGGCAAGTGGGATGACGAATCGCCTATGAATCACCACACACGCGGCAGGCTGTGGATTCGTCTCGCAGGTCACGAAGCTCAGCCACGCAAGCAAACGACAGCTGTCCGTGTTCAGACTCGTCTCTTAGTCCTCCTGCGCTCGGAGCACGAACAGTAATCTGCACGAGGTTCGTGGGTTAGATCCCGACTCCATCGAGCGGAGCGCCGGGCGGATGTAATGCGTTAAGTTGACAGTAGGGGGCACAGGTGGTACATCTGCCAGTCATCTAATTCAGTCAGCCCATGGCCCCTGGGTCTGTCCCGTGACCTTCAGTATATTTTGAGTTTATGTCTCACTCTCTCGCCCCGTGGTCGCGTGCATTTTTTTTCGGGTCCTCTGGTTTTTCCCTCCTCATTCAGAATCAACAATGTGCGTGTAGTGTCTGCCTGCAATACAATGTCCACACAATAAGCCACTTTGTGGAGCTATCATTTGTGGCCAAGTCTATTCTGAAAATAGATAATAAGTCAGTGGGCCTTACCTGGTAAATTAAATAGCTTTTTTTAGTTTTTCATTTATTGATACATTTATCTTGAGTGATTTGCTTACTCCTATCGTTTAAGTTTCTGACCCATCCCTACTGGACATCTCTGAAAAATATCTTCATAGCTTATCATATTTCTCCAGGATAACTAAAGATTCTGATTCTGATAATAAAACGCAAAGACTGAGGTTATAGATATACATACACGCACATCTAGGAAATAAGCATCTTGGCAAAATAATTACGTTGATAGGAGCACATTTAAAAGTTAGAGCGATTTTAAATGAGCCATGGTCAGTCTTCTCTATTCGTTATTTCCATCTTTTCGGTGTCGCTATCTATGCCAATTAATAATGATTATAATTATTACTATTATTAGACGTCTGCCGGACTTCCGTTTAAGCCGTTTAATTTCATTTGTTCGACAAATAATCCCGCATAGCCAGTTATGTTATCCAGCTAGTTTCTGTAGCAACGGCCTACATCAGCCACTAACAGTGGAGTAATTGTGGTTGGAGTGGAGAGGCGCCCAGCCAGCAGCCAGCCAGGAATCTCGAGGTACGGATCATCATTAATCGTGCTTTTGGAATGATTCACCTTCATCCAAGGTGTCATCACTTCGCCACTGCAGATGTTAGCCGTGTCTTGCTATCTAACTCGGCTCGGCGGGTTGTTATTTTAATGTGCCAGGCGCGGCACCACCACTCCAACATCCTTCTCCATTCTACCGCGGTCTACCGATTCTGAGACGCACATTTAGCTTGTGCATTTTAAAGCAAAAGTTATAATCCAGGAGACGTCCACATGTAAGAGCACGACCCGCAGCTTCGTGTAGAGTGAGCGAGGAGGCTCGTTAAGGATGCTACTGTGCAGTGCCAGGATACGTGCACCTAGAAGACGCTATTGGGAAGTTTGAGGCAATCGTCCTCCAACAACAGCGGAGGGCAGAGGAGCGACGCTCACAACAATGAGCGGATAACCGGGTCGAAAAAAATACAGGAAGTTGGCACAATAGGAGGCACAGGTGGTGCATCTGCCAGTCATCTCAGTCAACCCAAGGCACCTGGGTCTGTCCTGTGACCTACTGTTAGAGGGTCTTCGACAATTCACGTGGCCTCAAAGTGCACATCGCCTGGCACAAGTGTCATGGTAACGTCACCACCACTTAGTGGCGAATGGCGACTTTTTGTTATTGTGAAGAGCAGCGCTCGGCGCTACGAACTTGGTGACCCGAGTTCGATTCCTGCTCACGGCCTCCCCTAACTTCGACTCAGCCTCACATTATTACCCGGTACGGTGTAATGTGTTAACATGGCCACTGTAGAGATAAAGGCGTCCGGGCGTGGTTCTGGCCACCCAACCCTCGTGTGCTGTGTCAGCCTTCATTGGTGCTCGCTTACAGCACTTTCCCCAACAGTCTGTTCAGGCTATACGGGCGATCTTTGTCTTGTGTGAGGCCAAATATGTATGTTTTTGGATTCGTCTTATAATTTGGAGAAGCATGCAATACGTTGAAAGGCGTTCGTCAAGGCTGGACCTATAACGACCTGGACCTCAGTGCAATAAAGGTCACAGAGACCGTGGCGCAGTGCACAAACCACTGCAAAGACAAAGACTCATGTATAGCCTCTATGAGGCTGTTGGGACAAGTGCTGTTAGCAAGAAGTACCGATAAAACCCGGTACCACCACACCCGGCCACCTTTGTCTCTCCAGTGCTGCTGCTTTATACACACATACACCGTACCATCCTACTCATTGGAAGCTGAACTCTGTTCCACCGTGCATTAACAACAGCTGCCATCCGCCATTAAGTGGTGGTGACGGCACCACGGCGCTTGTCACAGGCTAAGTGCACTTTGAGTCGACTTGCAGTGTGGGAGGCTTGCTACTGGTAGGAGTCCCAGGACAGGCCCAGGTGCTATGGGTTGACTGCTGTGCCAGCTGGGTGCAGGAGGAGTTCACGGGACAGACCCAGGAGCGGTGGGTTGACTGAGATCACTGGCAGAGGCAACGCCTGTGCTCCCCACTGTGTGCGTATGAATTCAAATATTGTACCGTACTTTCCTTCCTCTCCACGTTTATACAATGTTCACCTACCTCCACCAACCCGGTTTGGTCAGCGTGGTGAAGTATGGTCAATTAACCTCCTCTACAACACACTCGTTAACAACAATGCATTGAAAGGACATGTATATAATTGTCGACGTTTCGAGCAATGCTCCTACTTCATAGCAGGTAAACAGATATAGTGGGTACCGAGGGTCTGAGACCAGCGCTGGCTGACACCATGGGGGCCGCGTGACAATCACACAGCACAGCACAGCATTAGAACACGTAATTTGTCAATTGCATGAACGTGAAATATCGTAAAATCGAACTTTGTAAATAGAGAGATACTTGAACATGAAGCAGGCCACCTCCATAACCTTCTTCCATTCCTCTCTGAAGGCCTCACCTCTTTTTAATAGCCCATCCCCTTCCTCTTCCCTTTTTACCGTTCCATTTTGTTCCGTTCCTTCCCTATATCTCTTGCATGAAGCCACATGTCCTCTGTTCGGGACACTCATTCCTCGGCCCTTGCACTGCCCTTGCCATATAAATCACTTTGTTTTTGTTACAGCTTTTAAATGTTGGAAAGCGTGCCTTGACCAAAGGTGCTCTATAAATATAGAAAAGGATAGGATCCCAGCTATGACCACATCCAGCACCTACATCACACAAATGTACTATCCCCATGTTAACAATAATTAGTAACTATATATGACCACAAACCTATTGAGCAGAAGTTATTTCTGGGCAGTATTCGGGTTACGAACCTAGTTCGTTCCTGAGACCTGTTCGAAATTCGAACGGTTCGTAAGCCGGCAGTTCAGTTTGCAATTGCAAGTTCGCATTTTAAATCAATATTTTTCTTATTTTATATATTTCATGGAAGCGGGCGTTCGTAAGTCGGACACTCGCAAGTCGAGGACTGTCTGTTTACTTTGGGTTAGATGGTTTGAGTATAAAGGCAATATTCAGATATACTCACCACCATCCGTCAGAGCAAATCAAATCAAGTGGTCACGTGGGAACCAATACCAATTAATTTGTTTTTTTACAATCCGTCTTTGAATCGTTGGTGACCGGGCTGAGGCCATCAGCTAACTATACCGGGAGAGCCCTGCCAGTCACAGGCAGGGTGCCACGGTGACTAGGAGATGTTAACTACCTCGCCTGCTATGCCTGTTGTATGCTATGCCTGTTTGGAGATTGCATGCCTCTTTCTCTTCGTGGTCGCTGGGATTGTTCTCCATATTTGGAATAAAAGTGCGTTAAGAGTATTTGACTGCTGCTACAAATGTACACGTGATTAATGATCCACTTCGTTGAGCTATTATTTGTGGCCATGTCGCTTATTTTAAAAAAAGCTGTATATATCTTAGTGGACTTTACCTGGTAAAATAAAAATAAAAGTTTAGTTTCAGTAGCCGGGGTTGAACCCAGCTTCTCAATGGTACCAGTCCAGCGCTGATCTTTGAGCAACCTGGCTACCTCTCTAATTGTCGACACGACGACTATGCGATGTGGCATTATTTCAAGCGGTTGGTGCATACGCATTTATTTATTTGGATGTGGCAATGCTAAAGTGAGTGGTGCAGTATTGATTAGCGCGCTAAACTGTGAACCCAGCGATATGTAGATTTGGAGGTTGGTTTACTCCAGATAAGAATGCAAATTACACCAACGACCGAGTTCAAACGGCTGGAAGTCGTGTGGGGCGCTGTTGCGCAATCTGTAGGTGGCAGGCTGTCTCAATCGCCTGGAGGGGTGATTCATTGCAGGGCTGCGCCACTATCTATATGCAAGCAGTCGAGAATACATGACTGATAACGGCTTGCAAAAGTTCAGTAAACTATATTTGTGCAAAGTAAAAAACAATAGGCAATAAAGTGCATATAATCAGTACGTGCCGTGTTACCACATTGTATGTTAATTTACTTAAATAGCATCGTGCAAATATGTTCTCCTACAAACGAACTCTATTCTCATTGCCATGGACTAAAACGTAATCTTGTCAAGTTTAACAAAAGCTATAAATCGCGACGTTATAAACTAAAAATAACCTTTGGGATTTATTGTCAAGCAGAGGAGTGTAACCTACATTAATCTGGGGGTGATGGGGGAGGAGTGCACGTTTTACCGCTCACCACCAACACCTTCGTGCTGTTCCACGTTTCAGACACCATGGGACCAGCCCGACAACGCATCCACCAGAAAGACACAGAGCTTTACGTGTGCGTAACCACTATACGCGCCCAGCGAAGCGTGGACCTAAAAGGTTTGGATCGATCGTTAAGCGTTTGGTAAGTGACCTGTTGACCAAGACACTACCGTCCTCAGAAGGTGCAAGGGAATTCACAGTTTTATTTACCAGTTAAACTCAACTGTGCTCTTAGCTCTTGTTCATAGGCGAGCTGGTCACACGTAATGATAGCTGATGATCGCAGTAGCTGATATCACCACACGTGAGAATTTATAACAGCAGTCTAATCATCTGAACCAAGGAACCCGGATAAAAACCCAAGCTCCGACCACCACAGCGAGAGCACACGCCAACTCCAAAAGTATAACAGAGGCACCGCCAGGGTCCAGCATGACCTCCTGTGTACCGATCGAGGGAGATAACATCTTCTCAGCGGCAAATAGCAGCGAAACATTGCCTTAGCATTAAAATTATGGATTCACATCTCCAATACAATATTTTGGGGAAACTATCTGAACGTGGTGCTCTGGATGTATGACTGCTTCTTCTCTGTCTTGTTTTATTTATCCACACAGTCTCAATGTAACTCTACATCTCTGTAAATAAACCACATTATACATATCAATCTAGCGTCCACGCAACGATCCCCTCCCCCTAGCCCACACACCCCCTCTTCCCCCCCCTTGCCCTGCCCCCCGTTCTTACCTAGAAACCTCTTACCATGGCATCTCTCTCCCACTTCAGTAGAAAAAACTTCTTGCTGTTGGGTTTCCCACCTGATGATGATTGCTTGTGTTGCAATAGAAACGTCGTGATTTATTTAATTTTATACCTACGTGACTTTACCGAAAGAACCAAAGAGTATTATAAAATATCTATAAATATATGTTGGCATATATATCTGACCATCAGTGAACGTGAAATAAAACTCGTGTTCATAGCCCTGCACAAGTATTTGAGCCTTGGGACGCTAGTTTCACTTCCACTCATGGCCACCAACAATAGTGGTGATTATCTAAACCGGTTCTGGGCCTCCCCTAGGTCGACTCAGCCTCAAATGATAAAATGGTGCGGTAATGCAGTTTGACTTGGTGCTGGCCACCCACCTTGTGTGCTGTGCCTGCCGTTATTAGGTGCTCACTAACAGCTCCATAAGTCTATTAAAGCGATATGGGGAATCGTTTTCTGTGTTTGGTAGAGAAACCTTTCTCAAAACAAGATTTCCCATGTGGGTCGCTCGACCTCTAAATTAATCAGGCGTAATAATGTGATTTGATCAACTTCTATGGTTAACGGGACAGTCTATGTGTGGGTGATGTTTACATCCACGATAGCATGGTTGGCTAAGTGCAGTGCAAAATAAATTTAACATACAAACAACAACAGGACGTTTCCTTCATCTGACCACTGCTACATAGAAGCGACTTCTCTGTCCGTGGCCAGGAGCAGCTTCAAAGCCCCTACATTTACTTTAGCCGATGATATCACAAGTGATGTCCACCGTTGTTGTACAGCAGGACTTTTGAGTGCATTCCATTGTAATGAGAGGCTGCCCTGCTGCAATTAACTCGTCACCACACTTGCGATCTAGAGGTCGATCCTTAGGCCTGGCATTTGGAGCGACGCTGCAAGCTTCTTAAATCTCGCTGCCTCTGTCCACCCAGCTGCGTAAATGGATACAGCACAGTTGGTCGATCGGCAGGTCGCATGCGGTGGTGGGGTAAAGCGTGGGTAACTCCCACCTCTTCCAACAAGGGAAGCATCTTGCAGGGCTGCACCTTTACTGACCGCACCATCATTGATAAACCACGACGTGCATGGGTCCACGTATGACATGCGAGTAGGGGGTCCACGTGCAGGGTGCGAGGATGCGTGGAAGGGATTCACGTGCAGCGTGTGAGTAGGGGGTCCACGAGCAGCGTGCGAGGAGGGGGTCCACGAGCAGCGTGCGAGGAGGGGGTCCACGAGCAGCGTGCGAGGAGGGGGTCCACGAGCAGCGTGCATGGAGGGGGGCCACTTGCGGCTTGTGAGGAGGGGGTCCAGGTGCGCCGTGAGTGGAAGGGGTCCATGTGCTGTGTGCGGGGAGGGGACCCACGTGCGGCGTGTGAGGAGGGGGTCCAGGGATCTGTAAGACAATCTCTCTGAGACGGCGCTGCTGAGCGTCATCGTCGTCTCCATCGTTGACGAATGCTTTGTTGTCTCGACCAACAGCACCCCTCTTTGACTGCTGGCCCGACGACGACGACTCCACGTAGGAGAGCACGTGCAGCAGCGTGAACAACCTGAACGGGGGCAGAGGGGGGGGGGGGGCACGGAGGGGAAGGGGGAGGGGCACGGGGCGCCACGGTGGCAAAATGTCAGGAGTTAACGGGACAGACCTAGGAGCCAATGGTTGACTGACTGAGATGACTGACAATGCACCAGCTGTGACCCCTACTGTGCCAAATTGTTGTGTTTAGCTGCCCGGTGCTCTGCTTATGGATGCGAGCATCGCTCCTCTGCCCTCCATTATTGCTGGTGGGCGACTGCCTCCAACTGCCAAGTAGCATCTCCTCAGGAGTGGCCAATCTTGAGACCGCTGGTACCAGTTATTGGCAAGTCCACTCATCTCTATATATCCTCTTGTACCATATCATTCCTTTTTTTCCCTAGCCCATGCCGTGCCCTTTAGTCTGATCTATCCTGCCAAATAATAGTTGCTTTGCCATGCAGTGGCTGGGCATGGGGGCTACATGACCCAGCCAACACAGCCACGCTTGTGAGAGGAGCTCACCAATGGGAGTGTGTCTAGATCTTTTAAGAATATGTGAGCTCCTGACACAATCCAGTCTGGTTAAACCCAGGATGCATTGTAGGCAGGGTGACCTGAATGTTTCTAACCGGTGCAGATGTTACTTTAGACACCTCAACATCCTTCTCGAAAGAATAAAGAAGGGAAGATATCAATGTGGTCAAATAAAATCCGGAGCTTCGCATGGAATGACAAACCAAGTAGTTTCCACCCAGTGTTACACAGCCGATGAAAAGATAATGCTGCCCGACTGTTTCGGAGTGAGACCTCGGCTGCGAAACCGGAGCTGGTCATAAGCACACTGCCCACACTCACATAAAGGCAAAGACATGGATCTCCTGGATAGCCTTAAGATACTGTTGGGGCAAGTGCTGTCAGCGAGTGGCACCTATGAAGGCCGGTACGGCACAAGGGGGGAAGTCCAGGACCATTTCAGATAATCGTTACTGTTGTTGGTCACTGAGTCGGCATGCACACACACCCCCTATGGCCACGCATGGGTCGACCCCCTCCCCTCCTCCTCAGCTGTGGTACAGCATGGCCAGGAACTGGACAATGAGGAGAAGGTGATGAGGAACATGAAGGCGAGGGGCAGCACGTCGATGACCGTCCCCTCGTTCTTCGTGCTCGGGATCTGGATGTAGAGGTCGGCTCCCACGAACTGCAGTGCCAGGGTCGCCACCAGCCACAGTGCATTGATCATGAAGTAGACGAAAGTGCCCTGCACGTTGGGATAGACAGACCAGGCCTGATTTACATTGCATTGGCCGAGTGGCGGGGGGGATGACCCCGGGCTGTTTATGGATCCCCTCTTTGTGCGTTCATTTTTCTCCCCCACTGTCCACTCTCGACGCCAAATGGTCACTTCTGTTGTTATTGTTTTATTGTTCATGTATTTTACAGGATTAGCGGATTATTGGAACAATTAACAATTAATTCGTTGGAATAATAAGGCATAGGTAATTCAATGCCGTTTAAATCTTCTTCTACCACATGCCAAGTACGGTAAGTACTCGCTTAACGCCTGCTGTTTGCACAACGCGTTGTCGCTGGAACGCAATTTTTCTGTTATCGAAGCATCTCCGGTACTCGCGATGACGCGTTGCCAGTACCTTGTTTCTTATCTCGAAGAGTTCCTGCTTCACGCGTTTCCTGTGATCGTCATCTTCCTCCAGAGGCTTGAGGTAGTCACTGATCATGCTCTTCCAAAACTCGTCTTCCTCCTATGCATTCCCATCCACGGGACAGAAGGTTCACTTTGTGCGATTGTCCAAATAACAACAACTTACTCCGATGAATAATATTAATATTGTAATAGTAATAGGTTTTACCCTTTTAACTGGCACAAAAACTGACACCTTTATTCAAGGCATCGTGTTTGCAATAACCACAACACAAGCAATCAAAATGCAAACAAAAGAGACAACTCTGATAATAATATGCACTGTCCTTGAATTTGATTGGTCCACACCCGAGACGGCTTTTCTTAGAGCCTAGTCTCCACTGGTGTTAAATGCTCACCCCGAGCCCTCAATACTCTGATAGTGCGCTGTTTTTGAGTTGTACGCCTTTTGGCGTCTTCTGGTCCAACACCAGAGTGCTTGCCACAAATGAATCACAATAGCTTGCTAATCTCGTCTAGGAGCATTAACCATCACCCACACTTCGTTCATCCATTCATCAAACAAAGATGGTCACCGCATCGCGTGATTTCAGATGCTCGGTCTTGTTTAACTGACAAGCAATGACTTCGCATTTAATTTTCGATTTAAAGCTTTCGTGACTGCAGGGATTCATCTTCTTGGTTCTTTCGGTAAAGTCACGTAGAATGGAAATAAAATAATACAAATAAAACATAATAAAATAAAATTCTCACGACGTTTCGGCCACAACTCAAGTAGCCTTTTTCAGGTGAAGGAACGAACTGTCGCGACGACAGCACTTCAATGAACGCTGCAAAGAGTCGCAGCGTCTTTTAAGCTAGGTGGGAGAAGTAAAGCGCCTTGACAAAGGTGTTTACATATCAAACAGGATAATTTAGCATTGTAATAGCGGTGTTAAAGTGTTGAATCAGCAGGATGTTAAAGTCAGAAATTAGCTTGTAACTGGGAGATTAGCATGATGTTAATGTGAGGGATTAGCATGTGACTGGTCACGGAAATAGCTATGTTAAAGTCGAAGTTTATATATCAACAGAGGCATTTAGTATATGGACGCTAAACGACTGCAACTACCCAACTATCATACAATACACCGATGTGAAAAAACTAAGTATAAACTACATCAATGTTTTGATTTAAAGCTTTCGTGACTGCAGTAATTCATATTCTTAGTTTTTTCGGTAAAGTCACGTTGAAGAGAAACAACAAAATAACAAAATATATATAAAACAATAAAAAATTCTCACGACGTTTCGACCATAACTCAAACGGTCATCATCAGGTGTGTCGGTTTGCATAAATTTATTTTGAAAACGGCATATTTATTTATATATATAAAAATAACGTTTGCGTCACGCGCAACGATGGCAGTTTGCCAGGACTAGTCCATCTATTTTTTTTTTTTTTTTTTTGAAAAGAGGAGGGGGGAGACGAAATTTGTTTTTATGTATGCTGTCTGAAAGGCACTGTAAGCGTGAACAATCAATCAAGAACTGAAATGATTTATCAAATCTTTCCAATGATTGCTAAGATAGAATCCATCTTCTCGGTTGAAATTGTCTCTGTGTTTGTATATGTGGATAGCCTCATGAACGAATCTCTCATGGAAGCCAGATGGCTTACAAAGAACCTCCGTCTTGGAAAAGTCAATGGCATGTGAGCCTACTGAATTAGAACAATGATCTGCTACGGCCGAGGTGTTGGTCCTACCGTGTTTAAGGTCTGCTTTATGTTCACGAATGCGGTCCGAGATATGGCGTTTGGTTTCTCCAATGTAACTACTACCACAGAGGCAACTTAGTTTGTAGACACCAGGGTATTGTATGTCCGGAATCACATCTTTTACAGACGGAACCAGATCACGGATTTTATGTAATGTGTTGAAACGGACCTGGATCTTGTGTTTATTCAAGATTTTGGAGATCTTTTTTTTGTGATCCCAGCAATGTAGGGTAAAGTGATGGTTTTGAAAGGCTCCTCAAGAGGGTTCTTCTTCATGGTTTGAGTGATAGCTTTGCGGATTGTATAGTCGGAGTAACCATTAGCCCTAAGAGCTTGGTGTACGTGCTTGAGTTCACTGCTTATGTGTTCCTGGTCGGATATGCATTGGGCTCTATGATACAGAGTCTTGATGAGAGAATTCTTCTGTGATGGATGGTGGTGGGAATCCGGTTTCAGATAAGCATCCGTATGGGTAGCTTTCCTGTAGACAGAGTGGCTCATTGAACCATCAGGTCTCTTTTTAATTAGGACATCCAAAAAAGGTATCTTGCCATCTATTTCGACTTCCATGGTAAATCTTATGGAAGAGGTACGTGGATGACACTTTTGTCATCTGGCCACATGGCCGGCCTGCTCTAGACAAATTCTTCGACCACATCAATTCCATACACCCAGCCATCAGATTTACCATGGAAGTCGAAATAGATGGCAAGATACCTTTTTTGGATGTCCTAATTAAAAAGAGACCTGATGGTTCAATGAGCCACTCTGTCTACAGGAAAGCTACCCATACGGATGCTTATCTGAAACCGGATTCCCACCACCATCCATCACAGAAGAATTCTCTCATCAAGACTCTGTATCATAGAGCCCAATGCATATCCGACCAGGAACACATAAGCAGTGAACTCAAGCACGTACACCAAGCTCTTAGGGCTAATGGTTACTCCGACTATACAATCCGCAAAGCTATCACTCAAACCATGAAGAAGAACCCTCTTGAGGAGCCTTTCAAAACCATCACTTTACCCTACATTGCTGGGATCACAAAAAAGATCTCCAAAATCTTGAATAAACACAAGATCCAGGTCCGTTTCAACACATTACATAAAATCCGTGATCTGGTTCCGTCTGTAAAAGATGTGATTCCGGACATACAATACCCTGGTGTCTACAAACTAAGTTGCCTCTGTGGTAGTAGTTACATTGGAGAAACCAAACGCCATATCTCGGACCGCATTCGTGAACATAAAGCAGACCTTAAACACGGTAGGACCAACACCTCGGCCGTAGCAGATCATTGTTCTAATTCAGTAGGCTCACATGCCATTGACTTTTCCAAGACGGAGGTTCTTTGTAAGCCATCTGGCTTCCATGAGAGATTCGTTCATGAGGCTATCCACATATACAAACACAGAGACAATTTCAACCGAGAAGATGGATTCTATCTTAGCAATCATTGGAAAGATTTGATAAATCATTTCAGTTCTTGATTGATTGTTCACGCTTACAGTGCCTTTCAGACAGCATACATAAAAACAAATTTCGTCTCCCCCCTCCTCTTTTCAAAAAAAAAAATAGATGGACTAGTCCTGGCAAACTGCCATCGTTGCGCGTGACGCAAACGTTATTTTTATATATATAAATAAATATGCCGTTTTCAAAATAAATTTATGCAAACCGACACACCTGATGATGACCGTTTGAGTTATGGTCGAAACGTCGTGAGAATTTTTTATTGTTTTATATATATTTTGTTATTTTGTTGTTTCTCTTCAACGTGACTTTACCGAAAAAACTAAGAATATACATCAATGTTATCAATAAACTCTATATACTCTCCAATCAGCTGAGCTACTAACAATAAGTCGTTATACATTACAATGCCATATGGTGAAAAAATGGGTGGCGGTTTTTTCTTTTCAACGTTAGCACCACGGAAAGCGACGAGCTTTGTTCAGACGGACGAGTCCATCTATGCTTGGAACGGAGGAGGGGAGAGAAACATCCACGATGCGCTGCTCTGTCCTGTGTTGCGTTACAACTATTTTATAAACTAGACTACTATACATTGCAATGTTATACCTTCCAATCTAAACTACATTGTATAATATCGTATACACAGCCCAATGTAAGCTCTAACATCAATTCCATACACCCAGCCATCAGATTTACCATGGAAGTCGAAAAAGATGGCAAGCTACCCTATTTGGATGTCCTAATTAAAAGGAGACCTGATGGTTCAATGAGCCACTGTGTCTACAGGAAAGCTACGCATATGGATGTTTACTTAAAACCAGATTCCCACCACCATCCGTCCCAGAAGAACTCCCTCATCAAGACTCTATACCATAGAGCCCAATGCATTTCCGACCAGGAACACATTGCCAGTGAACTCTAGCACGTACACCAAGCTCTCAAGGCTAATGGTTACTCCGACTACACAATCCGCAAAACCATCACTCCAGCCATGAAGAAAGATTCTCTTGAGGAGCCATTCAAAACCATCACCTTACCCTACATTGCGGGGGTCACAAAAAAGATCTCCAAAATCCTGAATAAACACAAGATCCAGGTCCGATTCAACACAGTACATAAAATGCGTGATCTGGTTCCGTCTGTAAAAGATGTGGTTCCAGACATACAGTACCCGGGCGTCTACAAACTAAGTTGCCTCTGTGGTAGCAGCTACATTGGAGAAACCAAACGACATATCTCGGACCGCATCCGTGAACATAAAGCAGACTTGAAACACGGTAGGACGAACACCTCAGCCGTGGCAGATCACTGTTATAATTTAATGGGCTCACATGACACGGAGGTTCTCTGCAAGCCATCCGGCTACCATGAGACATTCGTTCATGAGGCCATCCACATATACAAACACAGAGGCAATTTCAACCGAGAAGATGGATTATGGCTTAGTAACCATTGGAAAGACGTTATAAACCATTTCGGTTCTTAATTGATTGTATTATACGGTGACTTTCAGACTGCAGTCCATTCCCTGACAATGTCTCTAAATACCGTTCACACAACGGTCAAAGGTATAGCATGTTGTATAATAAATAGTTTAACATTGTAATGTTTAACATAATTCATAAGGCAATATATGGTATCGTAATTGTATAGTGAATATACAGTAGTGTGGTATACAGTAGGGTTGGTAGAATAATACATAGTGTAATATTACAAGTCTATTTTACAGTCTAAAGTATAGGGTAGTGTATAGTAACGCATTGTATAATTTAATGGTGGGTTTGTCTATGGCAGTGTATATTACGGTGTATAGTCGTGTAATGTAGAAAAAGTTTAGTTGGGGACATATCAATATAATGCATAATGTTAGAGCTTACATTGGGCTGTATACGATATTATACAATGTAGTTTAGATTGGAAGGTATAACATTGCAATGTATTGTAGTCTAGTTTATAACATAGTTGTAACGCAACACAGAACAGAGCAGCGCATCGTGGCTGTTTCTCCCCCCTCCTTCGTTCCGAGCATAGATGGACTCGTCCGTCTGAACAAAGCTCGTCGCTTTCCGTGGTGCTAACGTTAAAAAGAAAATACCACCACCCATTTTTTCGCCATATGGCATTGTAATGTATAACGACTTATTGTTAGTAGCTCAGCTGTTTGGAGAGTATATAGAGTTTATTGATAACATTGATGTAAATTTTGATTTAAAGCTTTCGTGACTGCAGTAATTCATATTCTTAGTTTTTTCGGTAAAGTCACGTTGAAGAGAAACAACAAAATAACAAAATATATATAAAACAATAAAAAATTCTCACGACGTTTCGACCATAACTCAAACGGTCATCATCAGGTGTGTCGGTTTGCATAAATTTATTTTGAAAGCGGCATTTATTTATTTATATATAAAAATAATAACGTTTGCGTCACGCGCAACGATTGGCAGTTTGCCCAGGACTAGTCCATCTATTTTTTGAAAAGAGGAGGGGGGAGACGAAATTTGTTTTTATGTATGCTGTCTGAAAGCCACTGTAAGCGTGAACAATCAATCAAGAACTGAAATGATTTATCAAATCTTTCCAATGATTGCTAAGATAGAATCCATCTTCTCGGTTGAAATTGTCTCTGTGCTTGTATATGTGAATAGCCTCATGAACGAATCTCTCATGGAAGCCAGATGGCTTACAAAGAACCTCCGTCTTGGAAAAGTCAATGGCATGTGAGCCTACTGAACTCAAGCACGTACACCAAGCTCTTAGGGCTAATGGTTACTCCGACTATACAATCCGCAAATCTATCACTCAAACCATGAAGAAGAACCCTCTTGAGGAGCCTTTCAAAACCATCACTTTACCCTACATTGCTGGGATCACAAAAAAGATCTCCAAAATCTTGAATAAACACAAGATCCAGGTCCGTTTCAACACATTACATAAAATCCGTGATCTGGTTCCGTCTGTAAAAGATGTGATTCCGGACATACAATACCCTGGTGTCTACAAACTAAGTTGCCTCTGTGGTAGTAGTTACATTGGAGAAACCAAACGCCATATCTCGGACCGCATTCGTGAACATAAAGCAGACCTTAAACACGGTAGGACCAACACCTCGGCCGTAGCAGATCATTGTTCTAATTCAGTAGGCTCACATGCCATTGACTTTTCCAAGACGGAGGTTCTTTGTAAGCCATCTGGCTTCCATGAGAGATTCGTTCATGAGGCTATTCACATATACAAGCACAGAGACAATTTCAACCGAGAAGATGGATTCTATCTTAGCAATCATTGGAAAGATTAGATAAATCATTTCAGTTCTTGATTGATTGTTCACGCTTACAGTGGCTTTCAGACAGCATACATAAAAACAAATTTCGTCTCCCCCCTCCTCTTTTCAAAAAATAGATGGACTAGTCCTGGGCAAACTGCCAATCGTTGCGCGTGACGCAAACGTTATTATTTTTATATATAAATAAATAAATATGCCGTTTTCAAAATAAATTTATGCAAACCGACACACCTGATGATGACCGTTTGAGTTATGGTCGAAACGTCGTGAGAATTTTTTTATTGTTTTATATATATTTTGTTATTTTGTTGTTTCTCTTCAACGTGACTTCACCGAAAAAACTAAGAATAACATTGATGTAGTTTATATTTTAGTTTCTTATTAGTTTACTATATGGTATTCATTATATAGTGTAGTGTATACCCAGTTACTTTATGTTAATAGCTCAACTTATTGAAGAATATATTGAGTACATTTATTATATTGACGTAGTTTATACTTAGTTTTTTTCACATCGGTTTATTGTATGATAGTTGGATAGTTGCAGTCCTTTAGTGTCCATATACTAAATGGCCCTGTTGATATGTAAACTTTGATTTTAACATAGCTATTTCCGTGACCAGTCACATGCTAATCTCTCACAATAACATCATGCTAATCTCCCAGTTACATGCGAATTTCTGACTTTAACACCCTGCTGATCCAACACTTTAACACCGCTATTTCAATGCTCAATTATCCTGTTTGATATGTAAACTCCTTTGTCAAGGCGCTTTACTTCTCCCACCTAGCTTAAAAGACGTTGCGAATCTTAGCAGCGTTCATTGAAGCGCTGTCGTCCTGAGAGTTCTGTTCCTCCACCTGAAGAAGCCTACTTGTGTTGTGGCCAAAACGTCATGAGAATTTTATTTTTATTATTTTATTTCCATTCTATGTGACTTTAACGAAAGAACCAAGAAGACTTTGTCTTTGTTTGATGAAAATATTACCTTTGGTATGGAGGGCGAGGTCTGTGTCTGATTGCTCTGGAGGTCGACTTTTGCTCTCTACTTCTTCTGGATGCTCTGTTTGAGTGCTCGCGATGTCTTCTAGTCTCGCCTCTGCTCCTTCTGAATGCTCCATCTGAGTGTTTGCGATGTCCTCTTCTCTCGACTCGATCTCTGCTCCTTCAGGATGCTCTGTCCCAGTGCTCGCAATGCCCTGTCGTTTCTCCTCGCTCTCTACTCCTACTGTATGATCTGTCTGAGTGCTCGCGATGTCCTCTGGTCTCGTCTCTGCTCCTTCTGGATACTCCATCTGACTGTTTGCGATGTTCTCTCCTCTCGACTCGATCGCTGCTCCTTCAGGATGCTCCGTCTGAGTGCTTGCGATGCCCTGTCGTCTCTCCTCACTCTCTACTCCTTCTGGATGATCTGTCTGAGTGCTCACGATGTCCTCTGGTCTCGTCTCTGCTCCTTCTGGGTGCTCCATATGAGTGTTCGCGATGTCCTCTCCTCTCGCCTCGATCTCTGCTCCTTCTGGATGCTCCATCTGAGTGCTCGTAGTGTCCTGTTGTCTGGCCTCAATTGGACGCAGCTTCATCTCTCTGTCGAGTTCCACCGTGCACGACTCCACTCGGCTGGGAGGGATGATGATAAACTGTTAAACTAAACCATTATTTTTATTTTACCATGTAAGGCCCACTGAGCTAGGAAGCTTTTTTGTAGAATCGACCTGAATATCACAAATTATAACTCAATGAGCGGCTTATCACGTGGAAATTACAGCAGCCAAATACTCTAATCACATGATGATTCTAAATGAGGAGGGAAAAAATCAGGGAACCCGGAGTAAAATCCACACCAACATGGGGAGAGAAAGGAATAGACGCAGACTCCATATAGGCAACAGGCATCGTCAGGTTTGGGATCGAAGCCACTACCTCCTGCATACCAGGGGAGGTAGTTAACATCTAGCCACCACGGCGCCTAAGATACAAGCACAACTAGAATCACAGTTAATAAGTTGAGACAAGACTCAGTATTGACTTGAGTAAAATGTTACGTTGTAAATCCTCCTCCACCCGACACAGCCAATCAATAATCATAATCTGTATTTCTACTGCCGGAGGAGTCCGATGAGCTATGAACCTATTTTCACAGATGTCCAGTAGGTGTAGGGGATTATAAAGTTAGAACATAAAACGATAGCAGTGCTAAGTATAGGAAATATAATAAAATAAATAAAGTATATGAGTGCAACTTGCATGAGTACATCAGTTACTGCCAATTTTTCAATACTAAATGCATAACTTGGGGCAAGGCAGCAAAACAACAGTCCCAAACCACACCAAGATAACACAGTCCCTCAATAATATGGGACATAAACGTTGAACTATCGATACACGAGAGGTAAGGATCAAAGTTAAAAGCATGGCTACAGGCTCTCAGTGAGGTGGTGGCACCTTGAACTGTCATCCTCCTGACTCAGTGCCGAGTATTTCTTCGGATGGACGCTGATCCTCCACTGGAAGCAGTCCCACTCGAGTGGCAGTATATAGCATTTCGTTCCATTCAAACGATGCTTGCGTTCCTTCTTCTGCTGGGACAGGAGGATGGGCATTGTGCTGAAGGCAGGGTCCTTCAATGATATCAAACCAGCGGGAAGCGCACACAAGCTGGAAGGCAGTTTCAGCTGCTCAGTGAACTGGCGCCAATAACTGTCCAAGCTCTGCGGTCCTCCATGTATGAAGATTTTATTGGCCAACGGGAAACCAGAACACCATGGAATAGACCCACAAATGCGAGGGGGAAACATTGCGTTCTATTCAGATGGAACAAATAGTCCATAATTGTCATACTACACTCTCCTGGAAAGTCAGTGAATGACTCCTCCTCGATACCCACCGTGTTGGATTAATGGACACGAGTGGCACAGCCACCACCACCGTTCTTGTCAAGAAACATAAACTATAATTTTGCAAGCTCCGGTCATCCTCTCATCAGTGGATTTTGGCTAACCATTGAACAAAGACAGTGACCACATCGCGTGCTTTTGGGTGCGCTTGTGCGTCCATCTGGAACCCTCTTCCTTCCAATATGAGAAAGCAATTGGAGCTATGCACTTTTAAATCATTACATTGAAAACTAATTTCTTAAAAACTGCTCTTTGTGTTTAGAAACTTTCCTTCCTTCGCACCTCCAATTAGCACAGTTGGCTACACATGGTGTGAAAGAAGTTCAACATACATACATCTGGACCAGTCCTTGGCCTTCCCTCAAAAAGCCTCAAAAATAGCCAAATGTGATGTAGTAAACATGACAACAATGGAGACAAAGGCGGCCGGGCATGGTGCTGGCCACCTACCCTCTTATGTGCCATTCCGGACTTCACAGGTGCTACTCGCTAACAGCACTTGCCCCAACGGTCGGTTAAAAGCTATATGGGGATCGCTGCCTTCGTCTTGGCGGGGGTTGGGGGCATATGTTACACTTTTTTTGCAATGTACGTAGCCAATCATGCTAATCGGAGGTGCGGGACGGAGCAACAGAGGAGAATGGAGCGAAACTCCAAATAACGTTCGACACAAAAACAACAACGACAATAACGATAACACATAAAGTAACTCACCTCCTTAGGGGAGGGCTCAGTAGGCGCCTTGGTCTCACGCGTGCCCCATGATACGTTGTACATGTTGACCAATGAGTAGATGAGCAGCAGCAGGTATCCCGTGGGAATGCAGATGAGGTACAAGAATCCGTGCACGATGCAGAAGAACTCGCGCGGGTGCAGCGCCGCGGCGATGAGATGGATGCCCGCGAGAGTGATGAAGAAGATGCTGCTGGGTGTGAGGATACCGTTCTTGACAATGTCGCCGACCATAGCGAGCAGCGTGCCCGTCATGAGGAACATGTAGATCACGGTGAGCACCATGGCCACCTTAAAAAAAATACCAGGTATAAAGCTCTTTTCAGAAGCCACCTGGCCACAAATGATAGATCAACGAAGTGGCTCATCACGTGGTAATGTATATCAGCAGCCAGATTAAATGCAGAGGGAAGATAGAGAGAACACGTGGACTCCAAATACATAACAGGCGTTAAGGTCGGGATAGGGATCGAACCCACGACCTCCTGTATACCATGCGAGGGAGTTTACATCTCGCCATCGCAGGAGGAGACCTTAGCCATCGGCATCACCATTGTCCTTTTTGTCCAACCACCACCACTTCTTGGGGAGTTACTTTGCATTTATTCCGCACTTTTCCACAAAGTCCTCAAGACCCTGCACTTTGCAAACAACAACACAATAATGATAGCTCATTGTTCTTCTGGGTTCTTTCGGTAAAGTCACGTAGAATGGAGATGAAATAATAAAAATAATAATAACAGAATAAAATTCTCACGACGTTTCGGCCACAACACAAGTAGCCTTCCTCAGGTGAAGAAACAGGACTGTCTGGAAGACAGCGCTTGAGTGAACCCTGCCAAGCATGGCAGCGTCTTTTAAGCTGTGTGGGAGGAACAGAGCACCTTGACAAAGCAGTTTACATAGAAATTAGCATGTAACTGGGGGATGAGCATGATGTTGGTGTGAGGGATTAGCACCACGGAGAGAGACGAGCTTTATTAAGACGGACGAGTCCATCTATGTTCAGAACGGAGGAGGTGGAGAGGAGTTTAGATATCAACAGTAAATTAGCATGTAACTGGGGGATTGGCATGATGTTAGTATGAGGGATTAACACCACAGAGAGCGACGAGCTTTGTTCAGACGGACGAGTCCATCTGTGTTCGGAGCGGAGGAGGGGGAGGAAGAGGAGGAACCCTCAAGACCTTGGGTTTTCGGATGCCTTTGTCCGAACGATCCGCCTACTCTACACCAAGGCGGAGTGCATGATCAAGATCAACGGCGCCCTCACTGCCCCGGTCAAATTCGAGCGAGGAGTGAGACAGGGATGCCCATTGTCGGGCCAACTTTATGCCCTGGCATTAGAGCCTTTCCTGAATCTCATAAGGCGGAGACTCAGCGGCCTGGTGCTGAGGGAACCAAGCATCAAGTTGGTCCTGACGGCATACGCCGACGACGTCCTCCTCATCCTGCGCTCCCTGGCTGATGTCGCCCTGCTGCATGAGTGCCAGGAGGTCTTTTCGAAAGCCTCGTCATCAAAAATGAACTGGCAAAAGTGCAGCGGCCTGCTGGTTGGAGCGTGGGACATGACTGAGTGTCCCGAGAAGACAAAAGCCATCAATTGGAGCACAACATCGCTGCACCACCTGGGGGGGTTCCTCGGACCAGAGGAGGAACCACCGCAGAGGAACTGGGTCGAGCTGGAGGAGAAGGTGAAGGAGCGGCTGGCCACCTGGAGTCGCCTGTGCAAGTTCCTCACCTTCAGGACAAAGACGTTGGTGGTGAACCAGCTGGTGACGTCCATACTGTGGCACCGACTCTTCTCCCTGTACCCCCCCATGAGCCTTGTCAACGCACTTTAGAAGCAAGTCCTCGACTTCTTCTGGTCAGGTGGAGGACATCGGGTCGCGGCTGGGGTCCTGGCCCTGCCACTGGACGAGGGCGGTCACGGGCTGGTGTGCGTGCGGAGTCAGCTGGCCACCTTCCGACTGCAGGCAGCGCAAAAGTTCCTGCACGCCGCCCCTGCACTGGCCTGGAGCGTCACGGCCTCCTTCCTCCTGAAACAGCTGGGGGGTCTGCAGTGCTCCAAGCAACTATTCTACATGGACCTGCAGGGCCTTCCACTGGGACAGCTGCCACCCTTCTACAGAAGCGTCCTGCAGACATGGAGCTCCCTCGCCGTCAGGAGGCTGAACCAACCGTGATCGGCTGAGGATCTGGTCGTCGAACCGATCCTCAGGAACCCACAGACAAAGCTGCCATCCACCACCACCACCCCTGGCATGGAGAGGCGCCTCGCCAACGCGCGGCTCACCAGGATGGGAGATCTGGTGGAGCCTGAAACACGGGGCCGGTGGATCGGACCAGCAGACGTGGCCACAAAGACAGGGCTGCAGTCGCTCCGGGTGGCTGCCCGGATCCTGGCCGAAGCCAAGGGGGCCTTCTCAGTGGCAGCGGGGAGAACGCCCCCCATCGGCGTGGGGGATGACGAGGCCCCTCTCGATCCCCCTCCACCGGAGCTCTCAGTCGTGCCACTGCATCGCCAATGCCGACAAACGAAGGCGGATCACAACCTGTGCCGGCTAGAAGACCTACCGGAGGTGGCCTTCGCAAATGTAAAGAGGAAGGTTCTCTACTCCTACATGGTCCGGTTCCACCAACAGGACACCCTGAGGAGCCACAAGGACCATGCCTGGAGGAAAGCCCTGCCCTGCGTCTCTCCGGAGAGGCCTCGCTGGAGGCAACTCTACTGCAGACCGACGTACAACCGCATCGGCGACCTCAGCTGGAGCATCGCCCACGGCACCGTCACCACCAACGTCTCCCTGGCGCGCTTCACCGACACGTCCCCGGAGTGCCGGTTCTGCGGTAAAGTGGAGACGGTGGCGCACCAGTATGTGGAGTGCAAGAGCCTGGACTCGCTGTTCAAGGTCCTGAGAAACATCCTCCTAAGGTTCAGCCTCCACTTCTCCCCGACGGTCCTCTTCTTTGGATACCCGAAAGGCAACAGACCCCAACATCTTCAGGGGCTGGTCAACGTGCTCTTCGGCTACGCCAAGCTCGCCATATACAGGGCAAGGAAGGTGGCCCTGGAGGGGCAACGTCCAGCCAGCAGCCTGGGCATCTTCCACGCTCTGGTCGGATCAGGGTGTTGCTGGAGTTCCACTACACGCGGCTGACCCACGCCGTGCCGGCCTTCAAGGAGCAGTGGGCGCTGGAGGAGGCCGTGTGCTCGGTGGCAGATGACGGAGAGCTCTGCATGCAGATCTAAGCTACCCGTCGTAGGCCGTTTGACTGTGGGAAGGGCAGCGTGCCGATGCAGCACTTGTCGTAGTTATAAAGAAAAAAGAGAGAGCGAGAGAGAGGCAAATGGAGTAGGAAGAGAGGGGGTAGAGAGAGAGGAGAGGCAGAGAGGGGGGTAGAGAGAGAGGGGGGGCAGAGAGGGGGGTAAAGAGAGAGGGAAGGGGAAAGAAAAAAAAGTATATTTTGGGTCTTTCATTTAAAAAGGGGGGGTTACATTAAGCAAAGCATAACAAAAAAAAAACCGAAATGATGAACGTAGCAAAGTGCCGACTACACCGGGAGGGTGGGGGGAGAGGGTGGGGGGAGAGGGTGGGGGGAGAGGGTGGGGGGAGAGGGTGGGGGGAGAGGGTGGGGGGAGAGGGTGGGGGGAGAGGGTGGGGGGAGAGGGTGGGGGGAGAGGGTGGGGGGAGAGGGTGGGGGGAGAGGGTGGGGGGAGAGGGTGGGGTGAGAGGGTGGGGTGAGAGGGTGGGGGGAGAGGGTGGGGGGAGAGGGTGGGGGGAGAGGGTGGGGGGAGAGGGTGGGGGGAGAGGGTGGGGGGAGAGGGTGGGGGGAGAGGGTGGGGGGAGAGGGTGGGGGGAGAGGGTGGGGGAGAGGGTGGGGTGGGTGGGGGGAGAGGGTGGGGGGAGAGGGTGGGGGAGAGGGTGGGGGGGAGAGGGTGGGGGGAGAGCGGTGGGGGGAGAGGGGGGGGAGAGGGTGGGGGGGAGAGGGTGGGGGGAGAGGGTGGGGGGAGAGGGTGGGGGGAGAGGGTGGGGGGAGAGGAGAGGGTGGGGGGAGAGGGTGGGGGGAGCGAGGGTGGGGGGAGAGGGTGGGGGGAGAGGGTGGGGGGGAGAGGGTGGGGGGGAGGGTGGGGGGAGAGGGTGGGGGGAGAGGGTGGGGGGAGAGGGTGGGGGGGAGGGTGGGGGGAGAGGGTGGGGGGAGAGGGAGGGGGGAGGGTGGGAGGGGGGAGAGGGGGGGGGGAGAGGGTGGGGGGAGAGGGTGGGGGAGAGGGTGGGGGGAGAGGGTGGGGGAGAGGGTGGGGGGAGAGGGTGGGGGAGAGGGTGGGGGGAGAGGGTGGGGGGAGAGGGTGGGGGGAGAGGGGTGGGGGGGAGAGGGTGGGGGGGGAGGGGGGGGGGGGGGGAGAGGGGGGGGGGAGGAGGAGAGGGGTGGGGGGAGAGGGTGGGGGGGAGAGGGTGGAGTAGGGTGGGGGAGAGGGGTGGGGGGAGTAGGGGGAGGGAGAGGTGGGGGGGGAGAGGGTGAGGGGGAGAGG
>NW_027423148.1:0-40000 GCF_048934315.1 Petromyzon marinus
ACCGCCCCGAGACCGCCCGGGACCGCCCGGGACCGCCCGGGACCGCCTCGGACTGCCCGGGACCGCCCGGGACTGCCCGGGACCGCCCAGGACCGCCCGGGACCGGCCGGGACCGCCCGGGACTGCCCCGGACCGCCCGGGACCGCCCCGGGACCACCCGGGACCGCCTGGGACCGCCCAGGACCGCCCGGGACCGCCCGGGACCGCCCTGGGACCGCCTGGGACCGCCCGGGACCGCCCTGGGACCGCCCGGGACCGCCCGGGACCGCCCGGGACCGCCCGGGACCGCCCGGGACCGCCCGGGACCGCCCGGGACCGCCCAGGACCGCCCTGGGACCGCCTGGGACCGCCCGGGACCGCCCGGTACCGCCCGGGACCGCCCGGGACCGCCCAGGACCGCCCCGGGACCGCCCGGACCGCCCGGGACCGCCCAGGACCGCCCTGGGACCGCCCCGGACCACCCCGGACCGCCCGGGACCGCCCCGGGACCGCCCGCGACCGCCCGGGACCGCCCCGGACCGCCCGGGACCACCCCGGGACCGCCCAGGACCGCCTGGGACCGCCCGGGACCGCCCCGGGACCGCCCGGGACCGCCCAGGACCGCCCGGGACCGCCCGGGACCGCCCAGGACCGCCCGGGACCGCCCGGGACCGCCCGGGACCGCCCGGGACCGCCCGGGACCGCCCCGGACCGCCCGGGACTGCCCCGGGACCGCCCGGGACCGCCTGGGACCGCCCGGGACCGCCCGGGACCGCCCGGGACCGCCCCGGGACGGCCCGGGGCTGCCCAGGACCGCCCGGGACCGCCCGAGACCGCCCGGGACCGCCCGGGACCGCCCGGGACCGCCCGGGAACGCCCCGGGACATCCCGGGACCGCCCGGGACCGCCCGGAACGGCCCTGGGACCGCCCGGGACCGCCCAGGACCGCCCGGGACCACCCAGGACCGCCCGGGACCGCCCGGGACCGCCCCGCGACCGCCCGGGACCGCCCGGACCGCCCGGGACCGCCCGGGACCGCCCGGGAGCGCCTGGGAACCGCCCCGGGACCGCCCGGGACCGCCCGGGACCGCCCGGGACCGCCCGGGACCGCCCCGGGACCGCCCGGGACCTCCCGGGACCGCCCGGGACCGCCCGGGACCGCCTGGGACCGCCCGGGACCGCCCCGGGACCGCCCGGGACCGCCCTGGGACCGCCCGGGACCACCCAGGACCGCCCGGGACCGCCCGAAACCGCCCGGGACCGCCCGAGACCGCCCGGGACCGCCCGGGACCGCCCGGGACCGCCCGGGACCGCCCGGGACCGCCCAGACCGCCCCGGGACCGCCTGGGACCACCCGGGACCGCCCGGGACTGCCCGGGACCGCCCGGGACCGCCCGGGACCGCCGGGACCGCCCCGGGACCGCCCGGGACCGCCCGGGACCGCCCCGAGACCGCCCAGGACCGCCCGGGACCGCCTCGGACCGCCCGGGACCGCCCGGGACTTCCCGGGACCGCCCGGGACCGCCCGGGACTGCCCAGGACCGCCCGGGACCGCCCCGGCCCGCCCGGGACCGCCCCAGGACCGCCCGGGACCGCCTGGGACCGCCCGGGACCGCCCGGGACTGCCCGGGACCGCCCCGGGACCGCCCGGGACCGCCCAAGGACCGCCCGGGACCGCCCGAGACCGCCCAGGACCGCCCCGGATGCCCGGGACCGCCCCGGGACCGCCCGGACCGCCCGGGACCGCCCAGGACCGCCCCGAGACCGCCCGGGACCGCCCGGGACCGCCCGGGACCGCCTCGGACCGCCTGGGACCGCCCGGGACTGCCCGGGACCGCCCAGGACCGCCCGGGACCGCCCGGGACCGCCCGGGAACCGCCCCGGAACCGCCCGGGACCGCCCCGGAACCGCCCGGGACCGCCTGGGACCTCCCAGGACCACCTGGGACCGCCCGGGACCGCCCTGGGACCGCCCGGGACCACCCAGGACCGCCCGGGACCGCCCGGGACCGCCCGGGACCGCCTGGGACGCCGGGACCGCCGGGGACCGCCCGGGACCGCCCGGGACCGCCCCGGGACCGCCTGGGACCGCCCGGGACCGCCCGGGACCGCCCGGGACCGCCCGGGACCGCCCGGGACCGCCCGGGACCGCCCGGGACTGCCCGGGACCGCCCAGGACCGCCCGGGACTGCCCGGGACCGCCCGGGACCGCCCGGACCGCCCTGGACCGCCCTGGGACTGCCCGGGACCTCCCGGGACCGCCTGGGACCGCCCGGGACCGCCCGGGACCGCCCCAGGACCGCCTGGGACCGCCCGGGACCGCCCGGGACCGCCCGGGACCGCCCGGGACCGCTCGGGACCGCCCGGGACCGCCCGGGACCGCCCGGGACCACCCGGGACCGCACGGGACCGCCCGGGACCGCCCAGGACGGCCCGGGACCGCCCGGACCGCCCGGGACCGCCCGGGACCGCCCGAGACCGCCCGGGACCGCCCCGGATGCCCGGGACCGCCCCGGGACCGCCCGGGACCGCCCGGGACCGCCCGGGACCGCCCCGAGACCGCCCGGGACCGCCCAGGACCGCCCTGGGACCGCCTGGGACCGCCCGGGACCGCCCGGTACCGCCCGGGACCGCCCGGGACCGCCCAGGACCGCCCCGGGGACCGCCCGGGACCGCCCGGGACCGCCCAGGACCGCCCTGGGACCGCCCCGGACCACCCCGGACCGCCCGGGGACCGCCCCGGGACCGCCCGCGACCGCCCGGGACCGCCCCGGACCGCCCGGGACCACCCCGGGACCGCCCCAGGACCGCCTGGGACCGCCCGGGACCGCCCCGGGACCGCCCGGGACCGCCCAGGACCGCCCGGGACCGCCCCGGGACCGCCCAGGACCGCCCGGGACCGCCCGGGACCGCCCGGGACCGCCCGGGACCGCCCGGGACCGCCCCGGACCGCCCGGGACTGCCCCGGGACCGCCCGGGACCGCCTGGGACCGCCCGGGACCGCCCGGGACCGCCCGGGACCGCCCCGGGACGGCCCGGGGCTGCCCAGGACCGCCCGGGACCGCCCGAGACCGCCCGGGACCGCCCGGGACCGCCCGGGACCGCCCGGGACCGCCCGGGACCGCCCGGGAACGCCCCGGGACCTCCCGGGACCGCCCGGGACCGCCCGGAACGGCCCTGGGACCGCCCGGGACCGCCCAGGACCGCCCGGGACCGCCCAGGACCGCCCGGGACCGCCCGGGACCGCCCCGCGACCGCCCGGGACCGCCCGGACCGCCCGGGACCGCCCGGGACCGCCCGGGAGCGCCTGGGACCGCCCCAGGACCGCCCGGGACCGCCCGGGACCGCCCGGGACCGCCCGGGACCGCCCCGGGACCGCCCGGGACCTCCCGGGACCGCCCGGGACCGCCCGGGACCGCCTGGGACCGCCCGGGACCGCCCCGGGACCGCCCGTGACCGCCCTGGGACCGCCCGGGACCACCCAGGACCGCCCGGGACCGCCCGAAACCGCCCGGGACCGCCCGAGACCGCCCGGGACCGCCCGGGACCGCCCGGGACCGCCCGGGACCCCCGGGACCGCCCAGGACCGCCCCGGGACCGCCTGGGACCACCCGGGACCGCCCGGGACTGCCCGGGACCGCCCGGGACCGCCCGGGACCGCCCGGGACCGCCCCGGGACCGCCCGGGACGCCCGGGACCGCCCCGAGACCGCCCAGGACCGCCCGGGACCGCCTCGGACCGCCCGGGACCGCCCGGGACTTCCCGGGACCGCCCGGGACCGCCCGGGACTGCCCGGGACCGCCCGGGACCGCCCCGGCCCGCCCGGGACCGCCCCAGGACCGCCCGGGACCGCCTGGGACCGCCCGGGACCGCCCGGGACTGCCCGGGACCGCCCCGGGACCGCCCGGGACCGCCCAGGACCGCCCGGGACCGCCCGAGACCGCCCGGGACCGCCCCGGATGCCCGGGGACCGCCCCGGGACCGCCCGGGACCGCCCGGGACCGCCCAGGACCGCCCCGAGACCGCCCGGGACCGCCCGGGACCGCCCGGGACCGCCTCGGACCGCCCGGGACCGCCCGGGACTGCCCGGGACCGCCCAGGACCGCCCGGGACCGCCCGGGACCGCCCGGGACCGCCCCGGACCGCCCCGGGACCGCCCCGGGACCGCCCGGGACCGCCTGGGACCTCCCAGGACCGCCTGGGACCGCCCGGGACCGCCCTGGGACCGCCCGGGACCACCCAGGACCGCCCGGGACCGCCCGGGACCGCCCGGGACCGCCTGGGACCGCCCGGGACCGCCCGGGACCGCCCGGGACCGCCCGGGACCGCCCCGGGACCGCCTGGGACCGCCCGGGACCGCCCGGGACCGCCCGGGACCGCCCGGGACCGCCCGGGACCGCCCGGGACCGCCCGGGACTGCCCGGGACCGCCCAGGACCGCCCGGGACTGCCCGGGACCGCCCGGGACCGCCCGGACCGCCCTGGACCGCCTGGGACTGCCCGGGACCTCCCGGGACCGCTGGGACCGCCCGGGACCGCCCGGGACCGCCCCAGGACCGCCTGGGACCGCCCGGGACCGCCCGGGACCGCCCGGGACCGCCCCGGGACCGCTCGGGACCGCCCGGGACCGCCCGGGACCGCCCGGGACCACCCGGGACCGCACGGACCGCCCGGGACCGCCCAGGACGGCCCGGGACCGCCCGGGACCGCCCGGGACCGCCCGGGACCGCCCGAGACCGCCCGGGACCGCCCCGGATGCCCGGGACCGCCCCGGGACCGCCCGGGACCGCCCGGGACCGCCCGGGACCGCCCCGAGACCGCCCGGGACCGCCCGGGACCGCCCGGGACCGCCTCGGACCGCCCGGGACCGCCCGGGACTGCCCGGGACCACCCAGGACCGCCCGGGACCGGCCGGGACCGCCCGGGGACTGCCCCGGACCGCCCGGGACCGCCCGGGACTGCCGGGACCACCAGGACCGCCCGGGACCGGCCGGGACCGCCCGGGACTGCCCCGGACCGCCCGGGACCGCCCCGGGACCGCCCGGGACCGCCCCGGACCACCCCGGACCGCCCGGGACCGCCCGGGACCGCCCGCGACCGCCCGGGACCGCCCGGACCGCCCGGACCACCCCGGGACCGCCCGGGACCGCCCGGGACCGCCCAGGACCGCCCTGAGACCGCCCGGGACCGCCCGGGACCGCCCGGGACCGCCTCGGACCGCCCGGGACCGCCCCGGACCGCCCGGGACTGCCCGGGACCGCCCAGGACCGCCCGGGACCGCCCGGGACCGCCCGGGACCGCCCCGGACCGCCCGGGACCGCCCCGGGACCGCCCGGGACCGCCTGGGACCGCCCAGGACCGCCCGGGACCGCCCGGGACCGCCCTGGGACCGCCCGGGACCACCCGGGACCGCCCCGGACCGCCCGGGACCGCCCGGGACCGCCCGGGACCGCCCGGGACTGCCCGGGACCGCCCGGGACCGCCCAGGACCGCCCCGGGACCGCCTGGGACCGCCCGGGACCGCCCGGGACCGCCTGGGACCGCCCGGGACCGCCCGGGACCGCCCGGGACCGCCCGGGACTGCCCGGGACCGCCCAGGACCGCCCGGGACTGCCCAGGACCGCCCGGGACCGCCCCGGCCCGCCCGGGGACCGCCCCGGGACCGCCCTGGACCGCCTGGGACCGCCCGGGACCGCCCGGGACTGCCCGGGACCACCCCGGGACCGCCCGGGACCGCCCACGACCGCCCGGGACCGCCCGAGACCGCCCGGGACCGCCCCGGATGCCCGGGACCGCCCCGGGACCGCCCTGGACCGCCTGGGACTGCCCGGGACCTCCCGGGACCACCCAGGACCGCCCGGGACCGCCCGGGACCGCCCGGGACCGCCCGGGACCGCCCGGGAACGCCCCGGGACCTCCCGGGACCGCCCGGGACCGCCCGGAACGGCCCTGGGACCGCCCGGGACCGCCCAGGACCGCCCGGGACCGCCCAGGACCGCCCGGGACCGCCCGGGACCGCCCCGCGACCGCCCGGGACCGCCCGGACCGCCCGGGACCGCCCGGGACCGCCCGGGAGCGCCTGGGACCGCCCCGGGACCGCCCGGGACCGCCCGGGACCGCCCGGGACCGCCCGGGACCGCCCCGGGACCGCCCCGGGACCTCCCGGGACCGCCCGGGACCGCCCGGGACCGCCTGGGACCGCCCGGGACCGCCCCGGGGACCGCCCGGGACCGCCCTGGGACCGCCCGGGACCACCCAGGACCGCCCGGGACCGCCCGAAACCGCCCGGGACCGCCCGAGACCGCCCGGGACCGCCCGGGACCGCCCGGGACCGCCCGGGACCGCCCGGGACCGCCCAGGACCGCCCCGGGACCGCCTGGGACCACCCGGGACCGCCCGGGACTGCCCGGGACCGCCCGGGACCGCCCGGGACCGCCCGGGACCGCCCCGGGACCGCCCGGGACCGCCCGGGACCGCCCCGAGACCGCCCAGGACCGCCCGGGACCGCCTCGGACCGCCCGGGACCGCCCGGGACTCCGGGACCGCCCGGGACCGCCCGGGACTGCCCGGGACCGCCCGGGACCGCCCCGGCCCGCCCGGGACCGCCCCAGGACCGCCCGGGACCGCCTGGGACCGCCCGGGACCGCCCGGGACTGCCCGGGACCGCCCCGGGACCCGCCCGGGACCGCCCAGGACCGCCCGGGACCGCCCGAGACCGCCCGGGACCGCCCCGGATGCCCGGACCGCCCCGGGACCGCCCGGGACCGCCCGGGACCGCCCAGGACCGCCCCGAGACCGCCCGGGACCGCCCGGGACCGCCCGGACCGCCTCGGACCGCCCGGGACCGCCCGGGACTGCCGGGACGCCCGGGACCGCCCAGGACCGCCCGGGACCGCCCGGGACCGCCCGGGACCGCCCCGGACCCGCCCGGGACCGCCCCGGGACCGCCCGGGACCGCCTGGGACCTCCCAGGACCGCCTGGGACCGCCCGGGACCGCCCTGGTACCGCCCGGGACCCACCCAGGACCGCCCGGGACCGCCCGGGACCGCCCGGGACCGCCTGGGACCGCCCGGGACCGCCCGGGACCGCCCGGGACCGCCCGGGACTGCCCCGGGACCGCCTGGGACCGCCCGGGACCGCCCGGGACCGCCCGGGACCGCCCGGGACCGCCCGGGACCGCCCGGGACCGCCCGGGACTGCCCGGGACCGCCCAGGACCGCCCGGGACTGCCCGGGACCGCCCGGGACCGCCCCGGACCGCCCTGGACCGCCTGGGACTGCCCGGGACCTCCCGGGACCGCCTGGGACCGCCCGGGACCGCCCGGGACCGCCCCCAGGACCGCCTGGGACCGCCCGGGACCGCCCGGGACCGCCCGGGACCGCCCCGGGACCGCTCGGGACCGCCCGGGACCGCCCGGGACCGCCCGGGACCACCCGGGACCGCACGGACCGCCCGGGACCGCCCAGGACGGCCCGGGACCGCCCGGGACCGCCCGGGACCGCCCGGGACCGCCCGAGACCGCCCGGGACCGCCCCGGATGCCCGGGACCGCCCCGGGACCGCCCGGGACCGCCCGGGACCGCCCGGGACCGCCCCGAGACCGCCCGGGACCGCCCGGGACCGCCCGGGACCGCCTCGGACCGCCCGGGACCGCCCGGACTGCCCGGGACCACCCAGGACCGCCCGGGACCGGCCGGGACCGCTTGGGACTGCCCCGGACCGCCCGGGACCGCCCGGGACTGCCCGGGACCACCCAGGACCGCCCGGGACCGGCCGGGACCGCCCGGGACTGCCCCGGACCGCCCGGGACCGCCCCGGGACCGCCCCGGGACCGCCCCGGACCACCCCGGACCGCCCGGGACCGCCCCGGGACCGCCCGCGACCGCCCGGGACCGCCCCGGACCGCCCGGGACCACCCCGGGACCGCCCGGGACCGCCCGGGACCGCCCAGGACCGCCCTGAGACCGCCCGGGACCACCCGGGACCGCCCGGGACCGCCTCGGACCGCCCGGGACCGCCCCGGACCGCCCGGGACTGCCCGGGACCGCCCAGGACCGCCCGGGACCGCCCGGGACCGCCCGGGACCGCCCCGGACCGCCCGGGGACCGCCCCGGGACCGCCCGGGACCGCCTGGGACCGCCCAGGACCGCCCGGGACCGCCCGGGACCGCCCTGGGACCGCCCGGGACCACCCGGGACCGCCCGGACCGCCCGGGACCGCCCGGGACCGCCCGGGACCGCCCGGGACTGCCCGGGACCGCCCGGGACCGCCCAGGACCGCCCCGGGACCGCCTGGGACCGCCCGGGACCGCCCGGGACCGCCTGGGACCGCCCGGGACCGCCCGGGACCGCCCGGGACCGCCCGGGACCGCCCGGGACTGCCCGGGACCGCCCAGGACCGCCCGGGACTGCCCAGGACCGCCCGGGACCGCCCCGGCCCGCCCGGGACCGCCCCGGGACCGCCCTGGACCGCCTGGGACCGCCCGGGACCGCCCGGGACTGCCCGGGACCACCCCGGGACCGCCCGGGACCGCCCACGACCGCCCGGGACCGCCCGAGACCGCCCGGGACCGCCCCGGATGCCGGGACCGCCCCGGGACCGCCCTGGACCGCCTGGGAATGCCCGGGACCTCCCGGGACCGCCTGGGACCGCCCGGGACCGCCCGGGACCGCCCCAGGACCGCCTGGGACCGCCCGGGACCGCCCGGGACCGCCCGGGACCGCCCCGGGACCGCTCGGACCGCCCGGGACCGCCCGGGACCGCCCGGGACCACCCGGGACCGCACGGGACTGCCCGGGACCGCCCAGGGACGGCCCGGGACCGCCCGGGACCGCCAGGGACCGCCCGGGACCGCCCGAGACCGCCCGGGACCGCCCCGGATGCCCGGGACCGCCCCGGGACCGCCCCGGGACCGCCCGGGACCGCCCGGGACCGCCCCGAGACCGCCCGGGACCGCCCGGGACCGCCCGGGACCGCCTCGGACCGCCCGGGACCGCCCGGGACTGCCCGGGACCGCCCAGGACCGCCCGGGACCGGCCGGGACCGCCCGGGACTGCCCCGGACCGCCCGGGACCGCCCCGGGACCACCCGGGACCGCCTGGGACCGCCCAGGACCGCCCGGGACCGCCCGGGACCGCCCTGGGACCGCCTGGGACCACCCGGGACCGCCCTGGGACCGCCCGGGACCACCCAGGACCGCCCGGGACCGCCCGGGACCGCCCGCGACCGCCCGGGACCGCCCGGGACCGCCCGGGACCGCCCAGGACCGCCCTGGGACCGCCTGGGACCGCCCGGGACCGCCCGGTACCGCCCGGGACCGCCCGGGACCGCCCAGGACCGCCCCGGGACCGCCCGGGACCGCCCGGGACCGCCCAGGACCGCCCTGGGACCGCCCCGGACCACCCCGGACCGCCCGGGACCGCCCCGGGACCGCCCGCGACCGCCCGGGACCGCCCCGGACCGCCCGGGACCACCCCGGGACCGCCCAGGACCGCCTGGGACCGCCGGGACCGCCCCGGGACCGCCCGGGACCGCCCAGGACCGCCCGGACCGCCCGGGACCGCCCAGGACCGCCCGGGACCGCCCGGGACCGCCCGGGACCGCCCGGGACCGCCCGGGACCGCCCCGGACCGCCCGGGACTGCCCCGGGACCGCCCGGGACCGCCTGGGACCGCCCGGGACCGCCCGGGACCGCCCGGGACCGCCCCGGGGACGGCCCGGGGCTGCCCAGGACCGCCCGGGACCGCCGGAGACCGCCCGGGACCGCCCGGGACCGCCCGGGACCGCCCGGGACCGCCCGGGACCACCCGGGAACGCCCCGGGACCTCCCGGGACCGCCCGGGACCGCCCGGAACGGCCCTGGGACCGCCCGGGACCGCCCAGGACCGCCCGGGACCGCCCAGGACCGCCCGGGACCGCCCGGGACCGCCCCGCGACCGCCCGGGACCGCCCGGACCGCCCGGGACCGCCCGGGACCGCCCGGGAGCGCCTGGGACCGCCCCGGGACCGCCCGGGACCGCCCGGGACCGCCCGGGACCGCCCGGGACCGCCCCGGGACCGCCCGGGACCTCCCGGGACCGCCCGGGACCGCCCCGGGACCGCCTGGGACCGCCCGGGACCGCCCCGGGACCGCCCGGGACCGCCCTGGGACCGCCCGGGACCACCCAGGACCGCCCGGGACCGCCCGAAACCGCCCGGGACCGCCCGAGACCGCCCGCGACCGCCCGGGACCGCCCGGGACCGCCCGGGACCGCCCGGGACCGCCCAGGACCGCCCCGGGACCGCCTGGGACCACCCGGGACCGCCCGGGACTGCCCGGGACCGCCCGGGACCGCCCGGGACCGCCCGGGACCGCCCCGGGACCGCCCGGGACCGCCCGGGACCGCCCCGAGACCGCCCAGGACCGCCCGGGACCGCCTCGGACCGCCCGGGACCGCCCGGGACTTCCCGGGACCGCCCGGGACCGCCCGGGACTGCCCGGGACCGCCCGGGACCGCCCCGGCCCGCCCGGGACCGCCCCAGGACCGCCCGGGACCGCCTGGGACCGCCCGGGACCGCCCGGGACTGCCCGGGACCGCCCCGGGACCGCCCGGGACCGCCCAGGACCGCCCGGGACCGCCCGAGACCGCCCGGGACCGCCCCGGATGCCCGGGACCGCCCCGGGACCGCCCGGGACCGCCCGGGACCGCCCAGGACCGCCCCGAGACCGCCCGGGACCGCCCGGGACCGCCCGGGACCGCCTCGGACCGCCCGGGACCGCCCGGGACTGCCCGGGACCGCCCAGGACCGCCCGGGACCGCCCGGGACCGCCCGGGACCGCCCCGGACCGCCCGGGACCGCCCCGGGACCGCCCGGGACCGCCTGGGACCTCCCAGGACCGCCTGGGACCGCCCGGGACCGCCCTGGGACCGCCCGGGACCACCCAGGACCGCCCGGGACCGCCCGGGACCGCCCGGACCGCCTGGGACCGCCCGGGACCGCCCGGGACCGCCCGGGACCGCCCGGGACCGCCCCGGGACCGCCTGGGACCGCCCGGGACCGCCCGGACCGCCCGGGACCGCCCGGGACCGCCCGGGACCGCCCGGGACTGCCCGGGACCGCCCAGGACCGCCCGGGACTGCCCGGGACCGCCCGGGACCGCCCCGGACCGCCCTGGACCGCCTGGGACTGCCCGGGACCTCCCGGGACCGCCTGGGACCGCCCGGGACCGCCCGGGACCGCCCCAGGACCGCCTGGGACCGCCCGGGACCGCCCGGGACCGCCCGGGACCGCCCCGGGACCGCTCGGGACCGCCCGGGACCGCCCGGGACCGCCCGGGACCACCCGGGACCGCACGGGACCGCCCGGGACCGCCCAGGACGGCCCGGACCGCCCGGGACCGCCCGGGACCGCCCGGGACCGCCCGAGACCGCCCGGGACCGCCCCGGATGCCCGGGGACCGCCCCGGGACCGCCCGGGACCGCCCCGGGACCGCCCGGGACCGCCCCGAGACCGCCCGGGACCGCCCGGGACCGCCCGGGACCGCCTCGGACCGCCCGGGACCGCCCGGGACTGCCCGGGACCACCAGGACCGCCCGGGACCGGCCGGGACCGCCCGGGACTGCCCCGGACCGCCCGGGACCGCCCGGGACCGCCCCGGGACCGCCCCGGACCACCCCGGACCGCCCGGGACCGCCCCGGGACCGCCCGCGACCGCCCGGGACCGCCCCGGACCGCCCGGGACCACCCCGGGACCGCCCAGGACCGCCTGGGACCGCCCGGGACTGCCCCGGGACCGCCCGGGACCGCCCAGGACCGCCCGGGACCGCCCCGGGACCGCCCAGGACCGCCCGGGACCGCCCGGGACCGCCCGGGACCGCCCAGGACCGCCCGGGACCGCCCCGGACCGCCCGGGACTGCCCCGGGACCGCCCGGGACCGCCTGGGACCGCCCGGGACCGCCCGGGACCGCCCGGGACCGCCCCGGGACGGCCCGGGGCCGCCCAGGACCGCCCGGGACCGCCCGAGACCGCCCGGGACCGCCCGGGACCGCCCGGGACCGCCCGGGACCGCCCGGGACCGCCCGGGAACGCCCCGGGACCTCCCGGGACCGCCCGGGACCGCCCGGAACTGCCCTGGGTCCGCCCGGGACCGCCCAGGACCGCCCGGGACCGCCCAGGACCGCCCGGGACCGCCCGGGACCGCCCCGCGACCGCCCGGGACCGCCCGGACCGCCCGGGACCGCCCGGGACCGCCCGGACCGCCTGGGACCGCCCCGGGACCGCCCGGGACCGCCCGGGACCGCCCGGGACCGTCCGGGACCGCCCCGGGACTGCCCGGGACCTCCCGGGACCGCCCGGGACCGCCCGGGACCGCCTGGGACCGCCCGGGACCGCCCCGGGACCGCCCGGGACCTCCCGGGACCCCCCGGGACCACCCGGGACTTCCCGGGACCGCCCGGGACCGCCCGGGACCGCCCAGGACCGCCCGGGACTGCCCCGGGACCGCCCGGGACCGCCCGGGACCGCCCGGGACCGCTCGGGACCGCCCCGGCCCGCCCGGGACCGCCCCGGGACCGCCTGGGACCGCCTGGGACCGCCCGGGACCGCCCGGGACTGCCCGGGACCGCCCGGGACCGCCCGGGACCGCCCGGGACACCGCCCGGGACCGCCCGAGACCGCCCGGGACCGCCCCGGATGCCCGGGACCGCCCCGGGACCGCCCGGGACCGCCCGGGACCGCCCGGGACCGCCCCGAGACCGCCCGGGACCGCCCGGGACCGCCCGCGACCGCCTCGGACCGCCCGGGACCGCCCGGGACTGCCCGGGACCGCCCAGGACCGCCCGGGACCGGCCGGGACCGCCCGGGACTGCCCCGGACCGCCCGGGACCGCCCCGGGACCGCCCCGGGACCGCCCCGGACCACCCCGGACCGCCCGGGACCGCCCCGGGACCGCCCGCGACCGCCCGGGACTGCCCCGGACCGCCCGGGACCACCCCGGGACCGCCCAGGACCGCCTGGGACCGCCCGGGGACCGCCCCGGGACCGCCCGGGACCGCCCAGGACCGCCCGGGACCGCCCCGGACCGCCCAGGACCGCCCGGGACCGCCCGGGACCGCCCGGGACCGCCCGGGACCGCCCGGGACCGCCCGGGACCGCCCGGGAACGCCCCGGGACCTCCCGGGACCGCCCGGGACCGCCCGGAACTGCCCTGGGACCGCCCGGGACCGCCCAGGACCGCCCGGGACCGCCCAGGACCGCCCGGGACCGCCCGGGACCGCCCCGCGACCGCCCGGGACCGCCCGGACCGCCCTGGACCGCCCGGGACCGCCCGGGACCGCCTGGGACCGCCCCGGGACCGCCCGGGACCGCCCGGGACCGCCCGGGACCGTCCGGGACCGCCCCGGGACTGCCCGGGACCTCCCGGGACCGCCCGGGACCGCCCGGGACCGCCTGGGACCGCCCGGGACCGCCCCGGGACCGCCCGGGACCTCCCGGACCGCCCGGGACCACCCGGGACTTCCCGGGACCGCCCGGGACCGCCCGGGACCGCCCAGGACCGCCCGGGACTGCCCCGGGACCGCCCGGGACCGCCCGGGACCGCCCGGGACCGCTCGGGACCGCCCCGGCCCGCCCGGGACCGCCCCGGGACCGCCTGGGACCGCCTGGGACCGCCCGGGACCGCCCGGGACTGCCAGGACCGCCCCGGGACCGCCCGGGACCGCCCAGGACCGCCCGGGACCGCCCGAGACCGCCCGGGACTGCCCCGGATGCCCGGGACCGCCCGGGACCGCCCGGGAACGCCCGGGACTGCCCGGGACCTCCCGGGACCGCCTGGGACCGCCCGGGACCGCCCGGGACCGCCCCGGGACCGCCTGGGACCGCCCGGGACCGCCCGGGACCTCCCGGGACCGCCCCGGGACCGCTCGGGACCGCCCGGGACCGCCCGGGACCGCCCAGGACCATCCGGGACCGCACGGGACTGCCCGGGACCGCCCGGGACCGCCCGGGACCGCCCGAGACCGCCCGGGACCGCCCCGGATGCCCGGGACCGCCCCGGGAACCGCCCGGGACCGCCCGGGACCGCCCCGAGACCGCCCGGGACCGCCCGGGACCGCCCGGGACCGCCTCGGACCGCCCGGGACCGCCCGGGACTGCCCGGGACCGCCCAGGACCGCCCGGGACCACCCGGGACCGCCCGGGACTGCCCCGGACCGCCCGGGACCGCCCCGGGACCGCCCGGGACCGCCTGGGACCGCCCAAGACCGCCCGGCACCGCCCGGGACCGCCCTGGGACCGCCCGGGACCACCCAGGACCGCCCGGGACCGCCCGGGACCGCCCGGGCCCGCCCGGACCGCCCGGGACTGCCCCGGGACCGCCCGGGACCGCCTGGGACCGCCCGGGACCGCCCGGGACCGCCCGGGACCGCCCCGGGACGGCCCGGGGCCACCCAGGACCGCCCGGGACCGCCCGAGACCGCCCGGGACCACCCGGGACCGCCCGGGACCGCCCGGGACCGCCCGGGACCGCCCGGGAACGCCCCGGGACCTCCCGGGACCGCCCGGGACCGCCCGGGACTGCCCTGGGACCGCCCGGGACCGCCCAGGACCGCCCGGGACCGCCCAGGACCGCCCGGGACCGCCCGGGACCGCCCCGCGACCGCCCGGGACCGCCCGGACCGCCCGGGACCGCCCGGGACCGCCCGGGACCGCCTGGGACCGCCCCGGGATCGCCCGAGACCGCCCGGGACCGCCCGGGACCGCCCGGGACCGCCCCGGGACCGCCTGGGACCTCCCGCGACCGCCCGGGACCGCCCGGGACCGCCTGGGACCGCCCGGGACCGCCCCGGGACCGCCCGGGACCTCCCGGGACCGCTCGGGACCGCCCGGGACTGCCCGGGACAGCCCGGGACCGCCCGGGACCGCCCAGGACCGCACGGGACTGCCCCGGGACCGCCCGGGACCGCCCGGGACCGCCCGGGACCGCTCGGGACCGCCCAGGACCGCCCAGGACCGCCCGGGACCGCCCGGGACCGCCCGGGACCGCCCGGTACCGCCCGGTACCGCCCGGGACCGCGGACCGGGGACCGCCCGGGACGGCCCGGGACCGCCCGGGACCGCCCGGGACCGCCCGGGACCGCCCGGGAACGCCCCGGGACCTCCCGGGACCGCCCGGGACCGCCCGGGACTGCCCTGGGACCGCCCGGGACCGCCCGGGACCGCCCAGGACCGCCCGGGACTGCCCGGGACCGCCCGGGACCGCCCCGGGACCGCCCGGGACCGCCCGGGACCGCCCGGGACCGCCCGGGACCTCCCGGGACCGCCCGGGACCGCCCGGAACCGCCCCGGGACCGCCCGGGACCGCCCGGGACCGCCCGGGACCGCCCGGGACCGCCCGGGACCGCCCCGGGACCGCCCGGGACCGCCCGGGACCGCCCGGGACCGCCCGGGACCGCCCGGGACCGCCCCGGGACCACCCGGGACCTCCCGGGACCGCCGGGACCGCCGGGACCGCCCGGGACCGCCCGGGACCGCCCGGGACCGCCCCGGGACCGCCCGGGACCGCCCGGGACCGCCCCGGCCCGCCCGGGACCGCCCCGGGACCGCCCGGGACCGCCTGGGACCGCCCGGGACCGCCCGGGACTGCCCGGGACCGCCCCGGGACCGCCCGGGACCGCCCAGGACCCCGCCCGGGACCGCCCGAGACCCGCCCAGGACTGCCCAGGACTGCCCCGGATGCCCGGGACCGCCCCGGGACCGCCCGGGACCGCCCGGGACCGCCCGGGACCACCCGGGACCGCACGGACCGCCCGGGACCGCCCAGGACGGCCCGGACCGCCCGGGACCGCCCGGGACCGCCCGCGACCGCCCGGGACCGCCCGAGACCGCCCGGACCGCCCCGGATGCCTGGGACCGCCCCGGACCGCCCGGGACCGCCCGGGACCCGCCCGGGACCGCCCCGAGACCGCCGGGGACCGCCCGGGACCGCCCGAGACCGCCCCGGGACCGCCTGGGACCGCCCGGGACCGCCCGGGACCGCCCGGGACCGCCCCGGGACCGCTCCGGGACCGCCCGGGACCGCCCGGGACCGCCCGGGACCGCCCCCGGGACCGCCCGGGACCGCCCGGGACCGCCCGGGACCGCCCGGGACCTCCCGGGACCGCCCGGGACCGGCCGGAACCGCCCCGGGACCGCCCGGGACCGGCCCGGGACCGCCCGGGACCGCCCGGGACCGCCCCGGGACCGCCCGGGGACGGCCCCGGGACCGCCCGGGACCGCCCGGGACCGCCGGGACCGCCCCGGGACCACCCGGGACCTCCCGGGACCACCGGGACCGCCCGGGACCGCCCGGGACCGCCCGGGACCGCCCGGGACCGCCCCGGGACCGCCCGGGACCGCCGGGTACCGCCCCGGCCGCCCGGGACCGCCCCCGGGACCGCCCGGGACCGCCTGGGACCGCCCGGGACCGCCCGGGACTGCCCGGGACCGCCCCGGGGACCCGCCCGGGACCGCCCAGGACCGCCCGGGACCGCCCGAGACCGCCCAGGACTGCCCCGGATGCCCGGGGACCGCCCCGGGACCGCCCGGGACCGCCCGGGACTGCCCGGGACCTCCCGGGACCGCCTGGGACCGCCCGGGACCGCCCGGGACCGCCCCGGGACCGCCTGGGACCGCCCGGGACCGCCCGGGACCGCCCGGGACCGCCCCGGGACCGCTCGGGGACCGCCCGGGACCGCCCGGGACCGCCCGGGACCACCCCGGGACCGCACGGGACCGCCCGGGACCGCCCAGGACGGCCCGGGACCGCCCGGGACCGCCCGGGACCGCCCGCGACCGCCCGGGACCGCCCGAGACCGCCCGGGACCGCCCCGGATGCCTGGGACCGCCCCGGGACCGCCCGGGACCGCCCGGGACCGCCCGGGACCGCCCGAGACCGCCGGGGACCGCCCGGGGACCGCCCGAGACCGCCCCGGGACCGCCTGGGACCGCCCGGGACCGCCCGGGACCGCCCGGGACCGCCCCGGGACCGCTCGGGACCGCCCGGGACCGCCCGGGACCGCCAGGGACCACCCGGGACCGCACGGGACCGCCCGGGACCGCCCAGGACGGCCCGGGACCGCCCGGGACCGCCCGGGACCGCCCGGGACCCCCCCGGACCGCCCGAGACCGCCCGGGACCGCCCCGGATGCCCGGGACTGCCCGGGACCGCCCAGGACCGCCCGGGACCGCCCGGGACCGCCCGGGACCGCCCCGGACCACCCGGGACCGCCCCGGGACCGCCCGGGACCGCCTGGGACCGCCCGGGACCGCCCGGGACCTCCCGGGACCGCTCGGGACCGCCCGGGACTGCCCGGGACAGCCCGGGACCGCCCGGGACCGCCCAGGACCGCCCGGGACTGCCCCGGACCGCCCGGGACCGCCCGGGACCGCCCGGGACCGCTCGGGACCGCCCAGGACCGCCCAGGACCGCCCGGACCGCCCGGGACCGCCCGGGACCGCCCCGGGACCGCCCGGTACCGCCAGGGACCGCCCGGGACCGCCCGGGACCGCCCCGGGACCGCCCGGGACCGCCCGGGACCGCCCGGGACCGCCCGGGACCGCCCGGGAACGCCCCGGGACCTCCCGGGACCGCCCGGGACCGCCCGGGACTGCCCTGGGGACCGCCCGGGACCGCCCGGGACCTCCCGGGACCGCTCGGGACCGCCCGGGACTGCCCGGGACAGCCCGGGACCGCCCGGGACCGCCCAGGACCGCCCGGGACTGCCCCGGGACCGCCCGGACCGCCCGGGACCGCCCGGGACCGCTCGGGACCGCCCAGGACCGCCCAGGACCGCCCGGGACCGCCCGGGACCGCCCCGGGACCGCCCCGGGACCGCCCGGTACCGCCAGGGACCGCCCGGACCGCCCGGGACCGCCCGGGACCGCCCGGGACCGCCCGGGACCGCCCGGGACCGCCCTGGACCGCCCCGGGAACGCCCCGGACCTCCCGGGACCGCCCGGGACCGCCCGGGACTGCCCTGGGACCGCCCGGGACCGCCCGGGACCGCCCGGGACCGCCCGGGACTGCCGGCCCGGGACCGCCCCGGGACCGCCCGGGACCGCCCGGGACCGCCCGGGACCGCCCGGGACCTCCCGGGACCGCCCGGGACCGCCCGGGACCGCCCCGGGACCGCCCCGGGACCGCCCGGGACCGCCCGGGACCGCCCGGGACCGCCCGGGACCGCCCCGGGACCGCCCGGGACCGCCCGGAACGCCCGGGACCGCCGGGACCGCCCCGGGACCACCCGGGACCTCCCGGGACCGCCGGGACCGCCCGGGACCGCCCGGGACCGCCCGGGACCGCCCGGGACCGCCCCGGGACCGCCCGGGACCGCCCGGGACCGCCCGGGACCGCCCAGGACCGCCCGGAACCGCCCAGGACCGCCCGGGACTGCCCGGGACCGCCCGGGACCGCCCCGGCCCGCCCGGGACCGCCCCGGGACCGCCCGGGACCGCCTGGGACCGCCCGGGACCGCCCGGGACTGCCCGGGACCGCCCCGGGACCGCCCGGGACCGCCCAGGACCGCCCGGGACCGCCCGAGACCGCCCGGGACTGCCCCGGATGCCCGGGACCGCCCCGGGACCGCCCGGGACCGCCCGGGACTGCCCGGGACCTCCCGGGACCGCCAGGGACCGCCCGCGACCGCCCGGGACCGCCCGGGACCGCCTGGGACCGCCCGGGACCGCCCGGGACCGCCCGGGACCGCCCCGGGACCGCTCGGGACCGCCCGGGACCGCCCGGACCGCCCGGGACCACCGGGACCGCACGGGACCGCCCGGGACCGCCCAGGACGGCCCGGGACCGCCCGGGACCGCCCGGGACCGCCCGCGACCGCCCGGACCGCCCGAGACCGCCCGGGACCGCCCCGGATGCCTGGGACCGCCCCAGGACCGCCCGGGACCGCCCGGGACCGCCCGGGACCGCCCCCGAGACCGCCCGGGACCGCCCGGGACCGCCCGAGACCGCCCCGGGACCGCCTGGGACCGCCCGGGACCGCCGGGACCGCCCGGGACCGCCCCGGGACCGCTCGGGACCGCCCGGGACCGCCCGGGACCGCCCGGGACCACCCGGGACCGCACCGGGACCGCCCGGGACCGCCCAGGACGGCCCGGGACCGCCCGGGACCGCCCGGGACCGCCCGGGACCGCCGGACCGCCCGAGACCGCCCGGGACCGCCACGGATGCCCGGGACTGCCGGGACCGCCCAGGACCGCCCGGGACCGCCCGGGACCGCTCGGGACCGCCCCGGACCACGGGACCGCCCCGGGACCGCCCGGGACCGCCTGGGACCGCCCGGGACCGCCCGGGACCTCCCGGGACCGCCCGGGACCGCCCGGGACCGCCCGGGGACCGCCCGGGACCGCCCGGGACCGCCCGGACCGCCCGGGACCGCCCCGGGACCGCCCGGGACCTCCCGGGACCGCCCGGGACCGCACGGGACCGCCCGGGACCGCCCCGGGACCGCCCGGGACCTCCCGGGACCGCCCGGGACCGCCCGGGACCGCCCGGGACCGCCCAGGACCGCCAGGGACCGCCCGGACCGCCCCGGGACCGCCCGGGACCGCCCGGGACCGCCCGGAACCGCCGGGACCGCCCGGAACCGCCCAGGACCGCCCGGGACTGCCCGGGACCGCCCGGGACCGCCCCGGCCCGCCCGGGACCGCCCCGGGACCGCCCGGGACCGCCTGGGACCGCCCCGGGACCGCCCGGGACTGCCCGGGACCGCCCCGGGGACCGCCCGGGACCGCCCAGGACCGCCCGGGACCGCCCGAGACCGCCCGGGACTGCCCCGGATGCCCGGGACCGCCCCGGGACCGCCCGGGACCGCCCGGGACTGCCCGGGACCTCTCCGGGACCGCCTGGGACTGCCCGGGACCGCCCCGGGACCGCCCGGGACCGCCCGGGACTGCCCGGGACCTCCCGGACCGCCTGGGACCGCCCGGACCGCCCGGGACCGCCCGGGACCACCCGGGGACCGACCCGGGCCGCACGGGACCGCCCGGGACCGCCCAGACGGCCCGGGACCGCCCGGGACCGCCCGGGACCACCCGCGACCGCCCGGGACTGCCCGAGACCGCCTGGGACCGCCCCGGATGCCTGGGACCGCCCCGGGACCGCCCGGGACCGCCCGGGACCGCCCGGGACCGCCCCGAGACCGCCCGGGACCGCCCGGGACCGCCCGAGACCGCCCCGGGACCGCCTGGGACCGCCCGGGACCGCCCGGGACCGCCCGGGACCGCCCCGGGACCGCTCGGGACCGCCGGGACCCCGCCCGGGACCGCCCGGGACCAACCGGGACCGCACGGGACCGCCCGGGACCACCCAGGACGGCCCGGGACCGCCCGGGACCGCCCGGGACCGCCCGGGACCGCCCGGGACCGCCCGAGACCGCCCCGGATGCCCGGGACTGCCCGGGACCCGCCCAGGACCGCCGGGACCGCCCGGGACCGACCGGGACCGCCCCGGACCACCCGGGACCGCCCGGGACCGCCCAGACCGCCCGGGACTGCCCGGGACCGCCCGGGACCGCCCCGGCCCGCCCGGGACCGCCCCGGACCACCCGGGACCGCCCCGGGACCGCCCAGGACCGCCCGGGACTGCCCGGGACCGGCCCGGGACCGCCCCGGCCCGCCCGGGACCGCCCGGGACCGCCCGGGACCGCCTGGGACCTCCCGGGACCGCCCGGGACTGCCCGGGACCGCCCCGGGACCGCCCGGGACCGCCCAGGACCGCCCGGGACCGCCCGAGACCGCCCGGGACTGCCCCGGATGCCCGGGACCGCCCGGGACCGCCCGGGACCGCCCGGGACTGCCCGGGACCTCTCGGGACCGCCTGGGACCGCCCGGGACCGCCCGGGACCGCCCCGGGACCGCCTGGGACCGCCCAGGACCGCCCGGGACTGCCCGGGACCGCCCCGGGACCGCTCGGGACCGCCCGGGATTGCCCGGGACTGCCCGGGACCGCCCGGGACCGCCCCGGGACCGCCCGGGACCGCCCGGGACCGCCCGGGACCGCCCGGGACCTCCCGGGACCGCCCGGGACCGCCCCGGGACCGCCCCGGGACCGCCCGGGACCGCCCCGGGACCGCCCGGGACCGCCCGGGACCGCACGGGACCGCCCCGGGACCGCCCGGGACCGCCCGGGACCGCCCGGGACCGCCCGGGACCGCCCGGGACCGCCCCGGGACCACCCGGGACCGCCCGGGACGCCCGGGACCGCCCGGGACCGCCGGGACCGCCCGGGACCGCCCCGGGACCGCCCGGGACCGCCCGGGACCGCCCGGGACCGCCCAGGACCGCCCGGAACTGCCCAGGACCGCCCGGGACTGCCCGGGACCGCCCGGGACCGCCCCGGCCCGCCCGGGACCGCCCTGGGACCGCCCCGGGACCGCCTGGGACCGCCCGTTACCGCCCGGGACTGCCCGGGACCGCCCCGGGGACCGCCCGGGACCGCCCAGGACCGCCCGGGACCGCCCGAGACCGCCCGGGACTGCCCCGGATGCCCGGGACCGCCCCGGGACCGCCCGGGACCGCCCGGGACTGCCCGGGACCTCCCGGAACCGCCTGGGACCGCCCGGGACCGCCCGGGACCGCCCCGGGACCGCCTGGGACCGCCCGGGACCGCCCGGGACCGCCCGGGACCGCCCGGGACCGCCCGGGACTGCCCGGGACCGCCCGGGACCGCCCCGGGACCGCCCGGGACCGCCCGGGACCACCCGGGACCGCCCGGGACCTCCCGGGACCGCCCGGGACCGCCCGGGACCGCCCCGGGACCGCCCGGGACCGCCCGGGACCGCCCGGGACCGCCCGGAACCGCCCAGGACCGCCCGGGACTGCCCGGGACCGCCCGGGACCGCCCGGCCCGCCCGGGACCGCCCCGGGACCGCCCGGGACCGCCTGGGACCGCCCGGGACCGCCCAGGACTGCCCGGGACCGCCCCGGGACCGCCCGGGACCGCCCAGGACCGCCCGGGACCGCCCGAGACCGCCCGGGACTGCCCCGGATGCCCGGGACCGCCCCGGGACCGCCCGGGACCGCCCGGGACTGCCCGGGACCTCTCGGGACCGCCTGGGACCGCCCGGGACCGCCCGGGACCGCCCCGGGACCGCCTGGGACCGCCCAGGACCGCCCGGGACTGCCCGGGACCACCCCGGGACCGCTCGGGACCGCCCGGGACCGCCCGGGACCGCCCGGGACCACCCGGGACCGCACGGGACCGCCCGGGACCGCCCAGGACGGCCCGGGGACCGCCCGGGACCGCCCGGGACCGCTCGGGACCGCCCAGGACCGCCCAGGACCGCCCGGGACCACCCGGGACCGCCCGGGACCGCCCCGGGACCGCCCGGGACCGCCCGGTACCGCAAGGGACCGCCCGGGACCGCCCGGGACCGCCCGGGACCACCCGGGACCGCCCGGGACCGCCCGGGACCGCCCGGGACCGCCCGGGAACGCCCCGGGACCTCCCGGGACCGCCTGGGACCGCCCGGGACTGCCCTGGGACCGCCCGGGACCGCCCGGGACCGCCCGGGACCGCCCGGGACTGCCCGGGACCGCCCGGGACCGCCCCGGGACCGCCCGGGACCGCCCGGGACCGCCGGGACCGCCCGGGACCTCCCGGGACCGCCCGGGACCGCCCGGGACCGCCCCGGGACCGCCCGGGACCGCCCGGGACCGCCCGGGACCGCCCGGGACCGCACGGGACCGCCCCGGGACCGCCCGGGACCGCCCGGGACCGCCCGGGGACCGCCCGGGACCGCCCGGGACCGCCCCGGGACCACCCGGGACCGCCCGGGACCGCCCGGGACCGCCCGGGACCCGCCCGGGACCGCCCGGGACCGCCCCGGGACCGCCCGGGACCGCCCGGGACCGCCCGGGACCGCCCAGGACCGCCCGAACTGCCCAGGACCGCCCGGGACTGCCCGGGACCGCCCGGGACCGCCCCGGCCCGCCCGGGACCGCCCTGGGACCGCCCGGGAACCGCCTGGGACCGCCCGTTACCGCCCGGGACTGCCCGGGACCGCCCCGGGACCGCCCGGGACCGCCCAGGACCGCCCGGGACCGCCCGGGACCGCCCCGGGACCGCCCGGGACCGCCCGGGACCGCCCGGGACCGCCCAGGACCGCCCGGAACTGCCCAGGACCGCCCGGGACTGCCCGGGACCGCCCGGGACCGCCCCGGCCCGCCCGGGACCGCCCCGGGACCGCCCGGGACCCGCCCAGGACCGCCCGGGACCGCCCGAGACCGCCCGGGACTGCCCGGATGCCCGGGACCGCCCCGGGACCGCCCGGGACCGCCCGGGACTGCCCGGGACCTCTCGGGACCGCCTGGACCGCCCGGGACCGCCCGGGACCGCCCCGGGACCGCCTGGGACCGCCCAGGACCGCCCGGGACTGCCCGGGACCGCCCCGGGACCGCTCGGGACCGCCCGGGACCGCCCGGGACCGCCCGGGACCACCCGGGACCGCACGGGACCGCCCGGGACCGCCCAGGACGGCCCGGGACCGCCCGGGACCGCCCGGGACCGCTCGGGACCGCCCAGGACCGCCCAGGACCGCCCGGGACCACCCGGGACCGCCCGGGACCGCCCCGGGACCGCCCGGGACCGCCCGGTACCGCCAGGGACCGCCCGGGACCGCCCGGGACCGCCCGGGACCACCCGGGACCGCCCGGGACCGCCCGGGACCGCCCGGGACCGCCCGGGAACGCCCCGGGACCTCCCGGGACCGCCTGGGACCGCCCGGGACTGCCCTGGGACCGCCCGGGACCGCCCGGGACCGCCCCGGGACCGCCCGGGACCGCCCGGGACCGCCCGGGACCGCCCGGGACCTCCCGGGACCGCCCGGGACCGCCCGGGACCTCCCGGGGACCGCCCGGGACCGCCCGGGACCGCCCGGGACCGCCCGGGACCGCACGGGACCGCCCCGGGACCGCCCGGGACCGCCCGGGACCGCCCGGGACCGCCCGGGACCGCCCGGGACCGCCCCGGGACCACCCGGGACCGCCCGGGACCGCCCGGGACCGCCCGGGACCGCCCGGGACCGCCCGGGACCGCCCGGGACCGCCCCGGGACCGCCCGGGACCGCCCGGGACCGCCCGGGACCGCCCAGGACCGCCCGGAACTGCCCAGGACCGCCCGGGACTGCCCGGGACCGCCCGGGACCGCCCCGGCCCGCCCGGGACCGCCCTGGGACCGCCCGGGACCGCCTGGGACCGCCCGTTACCGCCCGGGACTGCCCGGGACCGCCCCGGGACCGCCCGGGACCGCCCAGGACCGCCCGGGACCGCCCGAGACCGCCCGGGACTGCCCCGGATGCCCGGGACCGCCCCGGGACCGCCCGGGACCGCCCGGGACTGCCCGGGACCTCCCGGAACCGCCTGGGACCGCCCGGGACCGCCCGGGACCGCCCCGGGACCGCCTGGGACCGCCCGGGACCGCCCGGGACCGCCCGGGACCGCCCCGGGACCGCTCGGGACCGCCCGGGACCGCCCGGGACCGCCCGGGACCACCCGGGACCGCACGGGACCGCCCGGGACCGCCCAGGACGGCCCGGGACCGCCCGGGACCGCCCGGGACCACCCGCGACCGCCCGGGACCGCCCGAGACCGCCCGGGACCGCCCCGGATGCCTGGGACCGCCCCGGGACCGCCCGGGACCGCCCGGGACCGCCCGGGACCGCCCCGAGACCGCCCGGGACCGCCCGGGACCGCCCGAGACCGCCCCGGGACCGCCTGGGACCGCCCGGGACCGCCCGGGACCGCCCGGGACCGCCCCGGGACCGCTCGGGACCGCCCGGGACCGCCCGGGACCGCCCGGGACCAACCGGGACCGCACGGGACCGCCCGGGACCACCCAGGACGGCCCGGGACCGCCCGGGACCGCCCGGGACCGCCCGGGACCGCCCGGGACCGCCCGAGACCGCCCCGGATGCCCGGGACTGCCCGGGACCGCCCAGGACCGCCCGGGACCGCCCGGGACCGCCCCGGACCACCCGGGACCGCCCCGGGACCGCCCAGGACCGCCCGGGACTGCCCGGGACCGCCCGGGACCGCCCCGGCCCGCCCGGGACCGCCCCGGGACCGCCCGGGACCGCCTGGGACCTCCCGGGACCGCCCGGGACTGCCCGGGACCACCCCGGGACCGCCCGGGACCGCCCAGGACCGCCCGGGACCGCCCGAGACCGCCCGGGACTGCCCCGGATGCCCGGGACCGCCCCGGGACCGCCCGGGACCGCCCGGGACTGCCCGGGACCTCCCGGGACCGCCTGGGACCGCCCGGGACCGCCCGGGACCGCCCCGGGACCGCCTGGGACCGCCCAGGACCGCCCGGGACCGCCCGGGACCGCCCCGGGACCGCTCGGGACCGCCCGGGACCGCCCGGGACCGCCCGGGACCACCCGGGACCGCACGGGACCGCCCGGGACCGCCCAGGACGGCCCGGGACCGCCCGGGACCGCCCGGGACCGCCCGGGACCGCCCGGGACCGCCCGAGACCGCCCGGGACCGCCCCGGATGCCTGGGACCGCCCCGGGACCGCCCGGGACCGCCCGGGACCGCCCGGGACCGCCCCGAGACCGCCCGGGACCGCCCGGGACCGCCCGGGACCGCCTCGGACCGCCCGGGACTGCCCGGCCCGGGACCGCCCCGGACTACCCGGAACCGCCCCGGGACCGCCCGGGACCACCTGGGACCGCCCAGGACCGCCCGGGACCGCCCGGGACCGCCCTGGGACCGCCCGGGACCACCCAGGACCGCCCGGGACCGCCCGGGACCGCCCGGGACCGCCCGGGACCGCCCGGGACCGCCCAGGACCGCCCCGGGACCGCCTGGGACCGCCCGGGACCGCCCGGGACCGCCCGGGACCGCCTGGGACCGCCCGGGACCGCCCCGGGACCGCCCGGGACCGCCCGGGACCGCCCGGGACCGCCCCGGGACCGCCCCGGACCGCCCCGGACCGCCCGGGACCGCCCCGGGACCGCCCGCGACCGCCCGGGACCGCCCCGGACCGCCCTGGACCACCCCAGGACCGCCCAGGACCGCCTGGGACCGCCCGGGACCGCCCGGGACCGCCCGGGACCGCCCCGGGACCGCCCGGAACCGCCCAGGACCGCCCGGGACCGCCCCGGGACCGCCCAGGACCGCCCGGGACCGCCCGGACCGCCCGGGACCGCCCGGGACCGCCCGGGACCGCCCCGGACCGCCCGGGACTGCCCCGGGACCGCCCCCGGACCGCCTGGGACCGCCCGGGACCGCCCGGGACCGCCCGGGACCGCCCCGGGACCGCCCGGGACCGCCTGGGACCGCCCGGGACCGCCCAGGACCGCCTGGGACCGCCCGAGACCGCCCGGGACCGCCCGGGACCGCCCAGGACCGCCCGGGATCGCCCGGGACCGCCCGGGAACGCGCCGGGACCTCCCGGGACCGCCCGGGACCGCCCGGGACTGCCCTGGGACCGCCCGGGACCGCCCAGGACCGCCCGGGACCGCCCAGGACCGCCCGGGACCGCCCGGGACCGCCCCGCAACCGCCCGGGACCGCCTGGACCGCCCGGGACCGCCCGGGACCGCCCGGGACCGCCTGGGACCGCCCCGGGACCGCCCGGGACCGCCCGGGACCGCCCGGGACCGCCCGGGACCGCCCCGGGACCGCCCGGGACCTCCCGGGACCACCCGGGACCGCCCGGAACCGCCTGGGACCGCCCGGGACCGCCCCGGGACCGCCCGGGACCTCCCGGGACCGCCCGGGACCGCCCGGGACTGCCCGGGACCGCCCGGGACCGCCCGGGACCGCCCAGGACCGCCCGGGTCTGCCCCGGGACCGCCCGGGACCGCCCGGGACCGCCCGGGGACCGCTCGGGACCGCCCAGGACCGCCCAGGACCGCCCGGGACCGCCCGGGACCGCCGGGACCGCCCCGGGACCACCCGGGACCGCCCGGTACCGCCAGGGACCGCCCGGGACTGCCCGGGACCGCCCGGGACCGCCCGGGACCGCCCCAGGACCGCCCGGGACCTCCCAGGACCGCCCGGGACCGCCCGGGACCGCCCGGGACCACCCGGGACCGCCCGGGACCGCCCGGGACCGCCCGGGACCGCCCCGGGACCGCCCGGGACCGCCCGGGACCGCCCGGGACCGCCTGGGACCGCCCGGGACCGCCCGGGACCGCCCGGGACCGCCCGGCACCGCCCGGGACCGCCCGGGACAGCCCGGGACCGCCCGGGACAGCCCGGGACCACCCGGGACCGCCCGGGACCGCCCGGGACCGCCCGGGACTGCCCCGGGACCACGTGGGACCGCCCGGGACCGCCCGGGACCGCCCGGGACCGCCCGGGACCGCCCGGGACCGCCCCGGGACCGCCCGGGACCGCCCGGGACCACCCGGGACCGCCCCGAGACCGCCCGGGACCGCCCGGGACCGCCCGGGACCGCCTCGGACCGCCCGGGACCGCCCGGGACTGCCCGGGACTGCCCAGGACCGCCCGGGACTGCCCGGGACCGCCCGGGACCGCCCCGGGACCGCCAGGGACCGCCTGGGACCGCCCAGGACCGCCCGGGACCGCCCGGGACCGCCCTGGGACCGCCCGGGACCACCCAGGACCGCCCGGGACCGCCCAAAACCGCCCGGGACCGCCCGGGACCGCCCGGGACCGCCCGGGACCGCCCGGGACCGCCCGGGACCGCCCAGGACCGCCCCGGGACCGCCTGGGACCGCCCGGGACCGCCCGGGACTGCCCAGGACCGCCCGGGACCGCCCGGGACCGCCCGGGACCGCCCGGGACCGCCCGGGACCGCCCCGAGACCGCCCGGGACCGCCCGGGACCGCCTCGGACCGCCCGGGACCGCCCGGGACTGCCCGGGACCGCCCGGGACTGCCCGGGACTGCCCGGGACCGCCCCGGGACCGCCCGGGACCGCCCAGGACCGCCCGGGACCGCCCGAGACCGCCCGGGACCGCCCCGGATGCCCGGGACCGCCCCGGGACCGCCCGGGACCGCCCGGGACCGCCCGGGACCGCCCCGAGACCGCCCGGGACCGCCCGGGACCGCCCGGGACCGCCTCGGACCGCCCGGGACCGCCCGGGACTGCCCGGGACCGCCCAGGACCGCCCGGGACCGCCCGGGACCGCCCGGGACCGCCCCGGACCGCCCGGTACCGCCCCGGGACCGCCCGGGACCGCCCGGGACCGCCCAGGACCGCCCGGGACCGCCCGGGACCGCCCTGGGTCCGCCCGGGACCACCCAGGACCGCCCGGGACCGCCCGGGACCGCCCGGGACCGCCCGGGACCGCCCGGGACCGCCCGGGACCGCCCGGGACCGCCCCGTGACCGCCTGGGATCGCCCGGGACCGCCCGGGACCGCCCGGGACCGCCCGGGACCGCCCGGGACCGCCCGGGACCGCCCCGGGACCGCCCAGGACCGCCCGGGACCTCCCGGGACCGCCCCGAGACCGCCCGGGACCGCCCGGGACCGCCTCGGACCGCCCGGGACCGCCCGGGACTGCCCGGGACCGCCCGGGACCGCCCGGGACTGCCCGGGACCGCCCGGGACCGCCCGGGCCCGCCCGGGACCGCCCCGGGACCGCCCGGGACCGCCTGGGACCGCCCGGGACCGCCCGGCACTGCCCGGGACCGCCCCGGGACCGCCCGGGACCGCCCAGGACCGCCCGGGACCGCCTGAGACCGCCCGGGACCGCCCCGGATGCCCGGGACCGCCCCGGGACCGCCCGGGACCGCCCGGGACTGCCCGGGACCTCCCGGGACCGCCTGGGACCGCCCGGGACCGCCCGGGACCGCCCCGGGACCGCCTGGGACCGCCCGGGACCGCCCGGGACCGCCCGGGACCGCCCCGGGACCGCTCGGGACCGCCCGGGACCGCCCGGGACCGCCCGGGACCACCCGGGACCGCACGCGACCGCCCGGGACCGCCCAGGACGGCCCGGGACCGCCCGGGACCGCCCGGGATTGCCCGGGACCGCCCGGGACCGCCCCGGGACCGCCCGGGACCTCCCGTGACCGCCCGGGACCGCCCCGGGACCGCTCGGGACCGCCCGGGACCGCCCCGGACCGCCCGGGACCGCCCCGGGACCGCCAGGGACCGCCTGGGACCGCCCAGGACCGCCCGGGACCGCCCGGGACCGCCCTGGGACCGCCCGGGTCCACCCAGGACCGCCCGGGACCGCCCAAAACCGCCCGGGACCGCCCGGGACCGCCCGGGACCGCCCGGGACCGCCCGAGACCGCCCGGGACCGCCCAGGACCGCCCCGGGACCGGCTGGGACCGCCCGGGACCGCCCGGGACTGCCCGGGACCGCCCAGGACCGCCCGGGACCGCCCGGGACCGCCCGGGACCGCCCGGGACCACCCGGGACCGCCCCGAGACCGCCCGGGACCGCCCGGGACCGCCTCGGACCGCCCGGGACCGCCCGGGACTGCCCGGGACCGCCCGAGACCGCCCGGGACCGCCCCGGATGCCCGGGACCGCCCCGGGACCGCCCGGGACCGCCCGGGACCGCCCGGGACCGCCCCGAGACCGCCCGGGACCGCCCGGGACCGCCCGGGACCGCCTCGGACCGCCCGGGACCGCCCGGGACTGCCCGGGACCGCCCAGGACCGCCCGGGACCGCCCGGGACCGCCCGGGACTGCCCCGGACCGCCCGGTACCGCCCCGGGACCGCCCGGGACCGCCCGGGACCGCCCAGGACCGCTCGGGACCGCCCGGGACCGCCCTGGGTCCGCCCGGGACCACCCAGGACCGCCCGGGACCGCCCGGGACCGCCCGGGACCGCCCGGGACCGCCCGGGACCGCCCAGGACCGCCCGGGACCGCCCCGGGACCGCCTGGGATCGCCCGGGACCGCCCGGGACCGCCCGGGACCGCCCGGGACCGCCCGGGACCGCCCCGGGACCGCCCAGGACCGCCCGGGACCTCCCGGGACCGCCCCGAGACCGCCCGGGACCGCCCGGGACCGCCTCGGACCGCCCGGGACCGCCCGGGACTGCCCGGGACCGCCCGGGACCGCCCGGGACTGCCCGGGACCGCCCGGGACCGCCCGGGCCCGCCCGGGACCGCCCCGGACCGCCCCAAAAAGCCCCGGACCGCCCCGGACCGCCCCAAAAAGCCCGGGACCGCCCCGGACCGCCCCAAAAAGCCCCGGACCGCCCCGGACCGCCCCAAAAAGCCCCGGATCGCTCCAAAAAGCCCCGGACCGCCCCAAAAAGCCCCGGACCGCCCCGGACCGCCCCAAAAAGCCCCGGACCGCCCCGGACCTCCCCAAAAAGCCCCGGACCGCCCCGCACCGCCCCAAAAAGCCCCGGACCGCCCCGGACCGCCCCAAAAAGCCCCGGTCCGCCCCGGACCGCCCCAAAAAGCCCCGGACCGCCCCGGACCGCCCCAAAAAGCCCCGGACCGCCCCGGACTGCCCCCAAAAGCCCCGGACCGCCCCCAAAAGCCCCGGACCGCCCCTAAAAGCCCCGGATCGCCCCGGACCGCCCCAAAAAGCCCGGGACCACCCCGGACCGCCCCAAAAAGCCCGGGACCGCCCCGGACCGCCCCAAAAAGCCCCGGACCGCCCCGGACCGCCCCAAAAAGCCCCGGACCGCCCCGGTCCGCCGCAAAAAGCCCCGGACCGCCCCGGAGCGCCCCAAAAAGCCCCGGACCGCCGTGGACCGCCCCATAAAGCCCCGGACCGCCCCAAAAAGCCCCGACCGCCCTGGACCGCCGCAAAATGACCCGGACCGCCTCGGACCGCCCCGAAAAGCCCCGGACCGCCGTGGAATGCCCCAAAAAGCCCGGACCGCCCCGGACCGCAGCAAAAAGCCCCGGACCGCCCCGGACCGCCGCAAAAAGCCCCGGACCGCCGCAAAAAGCCCCGGACCGCCGCAAAAAGCCCCGGACCGCCCCGGACCGCCGCAAAAAGCCCCGGACCACCCCGGACCGCCGCACAAAGCCCCGGACCGCCCGGGACCGCCGCAAAAAGCCCCAGACCACCCCGGACCGCCCGAAAAGCCCCGGACCGCCCCAAAAAGCCCTGGACCGCCTTAAAAAGCCCCGGACCGCCCCGGACCGCCGCAAAAAGCCCCGGACCGCCCCGGACCGCCCCAAAAAAAAGCCCCGGACCGCCCCAAAAAGCCCTGGACCGCCATGAAACCGCCCCGAACCGCCCCGAACCACCCCGGCCACCCCGACCACCCCATATAATAAATGGACGGCCGATATATAGTAATATAATATTGTATCTGTCTAAAAGGCCGCCAACAACACAACTATCATCTCTCTATTATATCCGCCATGACAATGTATTATTTCTATCTTAAAACGCCGCAAACAACAGATTGAATACATGGACATGGCCGATATATATAGTAATGGCGGCGTTTTAGACAGATATAATACATGGACTTGGCCGATATATAGTAATATAGCATTAAATCTGTCTAAAAGACCGCCAACGACACAACTATCATCTATCTTTTATTACTATATATCGGCCATATCCATGTATTTTATATCTAAAACGCCGCAAACAACAGCTCTATTACATGGAGATGGCCCGATATATAGTAATAAGAGAGATGATGGTTCTGTTGGCCTGCGGTTTAGACATATAATACATGGACTTGGCCGATATATAGTAAAATATAGTATCATATGTCTAAAAAGCCGAAAACGACACAACTATCATCTCTATTATTACTATATATCGGCCGTCCATGTATTATTTCCTTCTTAAACGCCGCAAACAACAGATATAATACATAAACGGCCGATTCATAGTAATGTAGTATTATATCTGTCTAAAACGCCGCCAACAACAGAACCATCATCTCTATTATTACTATATATGTATTAAATCTGTTGTTTGCGGCGTTTTAGGCAAAATAATACATGGACATAGCCGGACATAGCCGATATATAGATGGTTGTATTGTTGGCGGCGTTTTAGACATATATAATACTATATTACTATATATCGGCCAAGTCCATGTATTATATCTGTCTAAAACGCCGCAAACAACAGATTTAATACATGGACATGGCCCAAATATAGTAATAATAGAGAGGTGATAGTTGTGTTGTTCGCGGCGTTTTAGACAGAAATAATACATGGACATGGCCGATATATTGTAATAATAGAGAGATGATGGTTGTATTGTTAGCGGCGTTTAAGACAGATATACTATATTACTATATATCGGCCAAGTCCTTGTATTATATCTGTCTAAAACGCCGCCAATAACAGAACCATCATCTCTCTATTATTACTATATATCGGCCATGTCCATGTATTAAATCTGTTGTTTGCGGCGTTTTAGACATAATATACATGGACTATGCCGAAACATAGTAATAATAGAGATAACTGTTCTTTTGTTGGCGGCGTTTTAGACAATATAATACATGGACGGCCGATATATAGTAATATAGTATGATATCTGTCTAAAAAGCCGCCAACAACACAATAATCATCTCTCTATTATATCCGCAATGTCCATGTATAATTTCTATCTTAAAACGCCGCACAAAACAGATTTAATACATGGACTTGGCCGATATAGAGTAATATAATATTATATCTGTCTAAAAGGCCGCCAACAACACAACTATCATCTCTCTATTATTACTATATATCCGCCATGTCCATGTATTATTTCTATCTAAAACGCCGCAAACAACAGATTTAATACATGGACATGGCCGATATATAGTAATAATAGAGAGATGATGGTTCTGTTATTGGCGGCGTTTTAGACAGATATATTACATGGACTTGGCCGATATATAGGAATATAATATTATATCTGTCTAAAAGGCCGCCAACAACACAACTATCATCTCTCTATTATTACTATATCCGCCATGTCCATGTATTATTTCTATCTAAAACGCCGCAAACAACAGATTTAATACATGGACATCGCCGATATGTAGTAATAATGGTTCTGTTGTTGGCGGCGTTTTAGACAGATATAATACTATATATTACTATATATCGGCCAAGTCCTTGTATTATATGTCTAAAACGCCGCAAACAACAGATTTAATACATGGACATTGCCGAAACATAGTAATAATAGAGATAACTGTTCTTTTGTTGGAGGCGTTTTAGAAAATATAATACATGGACTTGGCCGATATATAGTAATATAGTATTATATTTGTCTAAAAAGCCGCCAACAACACAATTATCATCTCTCTATTATAGCCGCATGTCCATGTATTATTTCTATCTAAAACGCCGCAAACAACAGATTTAATACATGGACATGGCCGATATATAGTAATAATAGAGAGATGATGATTCTGTTGGCGGCGTTTTAGACATAATAAATGGACTTGGCCGATATATAGTATTGTATTACCTCTGTCTATAACGCCGCAACAACAGAACCATCATCTCTCTATTATTACTATATATTGGCCAGGTCCATGTATTATATCTGTCTAAAACGCCGCAAACAACAGATATATTACATGGACATGGCCGCTATATAGTAATAATGGAGAGATGATGGTTCTGTTGTTGGCGGCGTTTTAGACAGATAATGCATGGACTTGGCCGAAATATAGTAATATAGTATTACATCTGTCTAAAAGGCCGCCAACAACACAACTATCAGATCTCTATTACTACTATATCCGCCATGTCCATGTATTATTTCTATCTAAAACGCCGCAAACAACAGATTTAATACATGGACATGGCCGATATGTAGTAATAATAGAGATGATGGTTCTGTTGTTGGCGGCGTTTTAGACATATATAATACTATATTACTATATATCGGCCAAGTCCTTGTATTATATGTCTTAAACGCCGCTAATAACAGAACCATCATCTCTCCATCATTACTATATAGCGGCCATGTCCATGTAATATATCTGTTGTTTGCAGCGTTTTAGACATATAAAATACATAGACATGGCCCATATATAGTAATAATAGAGAGATGATTGTTGTGTTATTGGCGGCGTTTTAGACAGATATAATACTATACTACTATATATCGGCCAAGTTCATGTATTATATCTGTCTAAAACGCCGCAAACAACAGATTTAATACATGGACATTGCCGAAACATAGTAATAATAGAGAGATAACTGTTCTTTTGTTGGCGGCGTTTTAGAAAATATAATACATGGACTTGGCCGATATATAGTAATATAGTATTTTATTTGTCTAAAAAGCCGCCAACAACACAATTATCATCTCTCTATTATAGCCGCATGTCCATGTATTATTTTTATCTAAAACGCCGCAAACAACAGATTTAATACATGGACATGGCCGATATATAGTAATAATAGAGAGATGATAGTTCTGTTGGCGGCGTTTTAGACATAATAAATGGACTTGGCCGATATATAGTAATTATTATCTGTCTAAATGGCCGCCAAAGACACAACTATCGTCTCTATTATTACTATATATCGGCCATGTCCATGTATTATTTCCTTCTTAAACGCCGCAAACAAGAGATAACATACATGGACATGGCCGATATATAGTAATAATAGAGAGATGATGGTTGTATTGTTATCGGCATTTTAGACAGATATAATACTATATTACTATATATCGGCCAAGTCCTTGTATTATATGTCTAAAACGCCGCCAATTACAGAACCATCATCTCTCTATTATTACTATATATCGGCCATGTCCATGTAATATAGTGGTTGGTTGCGGCGTTTTAGACAGATAAAATACATGGATATGGCCGATATATAGTAATAATAGAGAGGACTGTTTTTTTGTTGGCTGCGTTTTAGAAAATATAATACATGGACTTGGACGATATATAGTAATATAGTAATATATCTGTCTAAAAGGCCGCCAACAACACAATTATCATCTATTATATCCGCCATGTCCATGTATTATTTCTATCTTAAAACGCCGCAAACAGCAGATTTAATACATGGACATGGCCGATATATAGTAATAATAGAGAGATGATTGTTCTTTTGTTGGCGGCGTTTTAGACAGATATAATACATGCACTTGGCCGATATATAGTATTGTATTACCTCTGTCTATAACGCCGCAACAACAGAACCATCATCTCTCTATTATTACTATATATTGGCCAGGTCCATGTATTTTATCTGTCTAAAACGCCGCAAACAACAGATTTAATACATGGACTTGGCCGATATATAGTAATAATAGAGAGATGATAGTTCTGTTGGCGGCGTTTTAGACATAATAAATGGACTTGGCCGATATATAGTAATATAGTATTATTATCTGTCTAAATGGCCGCTAAAGACACAACTATCATCTCTCTATTATTACTATATATCGGCCATGTCCATGTATTATTTCCTTCTTAAACGCCGCAAACAAGAGATAACATACATGGACATGGCCGATATATAGTAATAATAGAGAGATGATGGTTGTATTGTTATCGGCATTTTAGACAGATATAATACTATATTACTATATATCGGCCAAGTCCTTGTATTATATGTTTAAAACGCCGCCAATTACAGAACCATCATCTCTCTATTATTACTATATATCGGCCATGTTTATGTAATATAGTGGTTGTTTGCGGCGTTTTAGACAGATAAAATACATGGATATGGCCGATATATAGTAATAATAGAGAGATAACTGTTCTTTTGTTGGCGGCGTTTTAGAAAATATAATACATGGACTTGGCCGATATATAGTAATATAGTATTTTATTTGTCTAAAAAGCCGCCAACAACACAATTATCATCTCTCTATTATAGCCGCATGTCCATGTATTATTTTTATCTAAAACGCCGCAAACAACAGATTTAATACATGGACATGGCCGATATATAGTAATAATAGAGAGATGATAGTTCTGTTGGCGGCGTTTTAGACAATAAATGGACTTGGCCGATATATAGTAATTATTATCTGTCTAAATGGCCGCCAAAGACACAACTATCGTCTCTCTATTATTACTATATATCGGCCATGTCCATGTATTATTTCCTTCTTAAACGCCGCAAACAAGAGATAACATACATGGACATGGCCGATATATAGTAATAATAGAGAGATGATGGTTGTATTGTTATCGGCATTTTAGACAGATATAATACTATATTACTATATATCGGCCAAGTCCTTGTATTATATGTTTAAAACGCCGCCAATTACAGAACCATCATCTCTCTATTATTACTATATATCGGCCATGTTTATGTAATATAGTGGTTGTTTGCGGCGTTTTAGACAGATAAAATACATGGATATGGCCGATATATAGTAATAATAGAGAGATAACTGTTCTTTTGTTGGCGGCGTTTTAGAAAATATAATACATGGACTTGGCCGATATATAGTAATATAGTATTTTATTTGTCTAAAAAGCCGCCAACAACACAATTATCATCTCTCTATTATAGCCGCATGTCCATGTATTATTTTTATCTAAAACGCCGCAAACAACAGATTTAATACATGGACATGGCCGATATATAGTAATAATAGAGAGATGATAGTTCTGTTGGCGGCGTTTTAGACATAATAAATGGACTTGGCCGATATATAGTAATTATTATCTGTCTAAATGGCCGCCAAAGACACAACTATCGTCTCTCTATTATTACTATATATCGGCCATGTCCATGTATTATTTCCTTCTTAAAAGCCGCAAACAAGAGATAACATACATGGACATGGCCGATATATAGTAATAATAGAGAGATGATGGTTGTATTGTTATCGGCATTTTAGACAGATATAATACTATATTACTATATATCGGCCAAGTCCTTGTATTATATGTCTAAAACGCCGCCAATTACAGAACCATCATCTCTCTATTATTACTATATATCGGCCATGTCCATGTAATATAGTGGTTGGTTGCGGCGTTTTAGACAGATAAAATACATGGATATGGCCGATATATAGTAATAATAGAGAGATGACTGTTTTTTTGTTGGCTGCGTTTTAGAAAATATAATACATGGACTTGGACGATATATAGTAATATAGTAATATATCTGTCTAAAAGGCCGCCAACAACACAATTATCATCTATTATATCCGCCATGTCCATGTATTATTTCTATCTTAAAACGCCGCAAACAGCAGATTTAATACATGGACATGGCCGATATATAGTAATAATAGAGAGATGATTGTTCTTTTGTTGGCGGCGTTTTAGACAGATATAATACATGCACTTGGCCGATATATAGTATTGTATTACCTCTGTCTATAACGCCGCAACAACAGAACCATCATCTCTCTATTATTACTATATATTGGCCAGGTCCATGTATTTTATCTGTCTTAAACGCCGCAAACAACAGTTATATTACATGGACATGGCCGCTATATAGTAATGATGGAGAGATGATGGTTCTGTTGGCGGCGTTTTAGACATAATAAATGGACTTGGCCGATATATAGTAATATAGTATTATTATCTGTCTAAATGGCCGCTAAAGACACAACTATCATCTCTCTATTATTACTATATATCGGCCATGTCCATGTATTATTTCCTTCTTAAACGCCGCAAACAAGAGATAACATACATGGACATGGCCGATATATAGTAATAATAGAGAGATGATGGTTGTATTGTTATCGGCATTTTAGACAGATATAATACTATATTACTATATATCGGCCAAGTCCTTGTATTATATGTTTAAAACGCCGCCAATTACAAAACCATCATCTCTCTATTATTACTATATATCGGCCATGTTTATGTAATATAGTGGTTGTTTGCGGCGTTTTAGACAGATAAAATACATGGATATGGCCGATATATAGTAATAATAGAGAGATGACTGTTTTTTTGTTGGCTGCGTTTTGGAAAATATAATACATGGACTTGGCCGATATATAGTAATATAGTATTATATTTGTCTAAAAAGCCGCCAACAACACAATTATCATCTCTCTATTATAGCCGCATGTCCATGTAATATTTCTATCTAAAACGCCGCAAACAACAGATTTAATACATGGACATGGCCGATATATAGTAATAATAGAGAGATGATAGTTCTGTTGGCGGCGTTTTAGACATAATAAATGGACTTGGCCGATATATAGTAATATAGTATTATTATCTGTCTAAATGGCCGCCAAAGACACAACTATCATCTCTCTATTATTACTATATATCGGCCATGTCCATGTATTATTTCCTTCTTAAACGCCGCAAACAAGAGATAACATACATGGACATGGCCGATATATAGTAATAATAGAGAGATGATGGTTGTATTGTTATCGGCATTTTAGACAGATATAATACTATATTACTATATATCGGCCAAGTCCTTGTATGTTTAAAACGCCGCCAATTACAGAACCATCATCTCTCTATTATTACTATATATCGGCCGTTTATATATAGTGGTTGTTTGCGGCGTTTTAGACAGATAAAATACATGGATATGGCCGATATATAGTAATAATAGAGAGATGACTGTTTTTTTGTTGGCTGCGTTTTAGAAAATATAATACATGGACTTGGACGATATATAGTAATATAGTAATATATCTGTCTAAAAGGCCGCCAACAACACAATTATCATCTCTATTATATCCGCCATGTCCATGTATTATTTCTATCTTAAAACGCCGCAAACAGCAGATTTAATACATGGACATGGCCGATATATAGTAATAATAGAGAGATGATTGTTCTTTTGTTGGCGGCGTTTTAGACAGATATAATACATGCACTTGGCCGATATATAGTATTGTATTACCTCTGTCTATAACGCCGCAACAACAGAACCATCATCTCTCTATTATTACTATATATTGGCCAGGTCCATGTATTTTATCTGTCTTAAACGCCGCAAACAACAGTTATATTACATGGACATGGCCGCTATATAGTAATGATGGAGAGATGATGGTTCTGTTGTTGGCGGCGTTTTAGACAGATAATACATGGACTTGGCCGAAATATAGTAATATAGTATTACATCTGTCTAAAAGGTTGCCAACAACACAACTATCAGCTCTATTATTACTATATCCGCTATGTCCATGTATTCAATCTGTTGTTTGCGGCGTTTTAAATAAAAATAACACATGGACATGGCCGATATATATAGTAATACTAGAGAGATGATGGTTGTTTTGTTGGCCGCGTTTTAGACATATAATACTATATTACTATATATCGGCCGTCCATTTATTATATCTGTCTAAAACGCCGCCAACAACACAACCATCATCTCTTTATTATTACTATATATCAGCCATGTCCATGTATTAAATCTTTTGCTTGCGGCGTTTTAGATAGAAATAATACATGGAAATGGCGGATTGAGTAATAATAGAGAGATGATAGTTGTGGTGTTGGCGGCCTTTTAGACAGATATAATACTATATTACTATATATCGGCCGTCCATGTATTATATGGGGTGATCGGGGTGGTCGGGGTGGTCGGGGTCGGTCGGGGTCGGTCGGGTCGGTCGGGGTCGGTCGGGGTCGGTCGGGGTCGGTCGGGGTCGGTCGGGGTCGGTCGGGGTCGGTCGGCGTCGTTCGGCGTCGGACGGGGTCGGTCGGGGTCGGTCGGGGTCGGTCGGGGTCGGTCGGGGTCGGTCGGGGTCGGTGGGGTCGGTCGGGGTCGGTCGGGGTCGGTCGGGGTCGGTCGGGGTCGGTCGGGTCGGTCGTCGTCGGTCTGGGTCGGTCGGCGTCGGTCGGGGTCGGTCGGGGTCGGTCGGGGTCGGTCGGGGTCGGTCGGGGTCGGTCGGGGTCGGTCGGGGTCGGTCGGGGTCGGTCGGGGTCGGTCGGGGTCGGTCGGGGTCGGTCGGGATCGGTCGGGGTCGGTGGGGTCGGTCGGGGTCGGTCGGGGTCGGTCGGGGTCGGTCGGGGTCGGTCGGGTCGGTCGTGGTCGGTCGGGGTCGGTCGGCGTCGGTCGGGGTCGGTCGGGGTCGGTCGGGGTCGGTCGGGGTCGTTCGGGGTCGGTCGGGGTCGGTCGGGGTCGGTCGGGGTCGGTCGGGGTCGGTCAAGGTCGGTCGGGGTCGGTCGGGGTCGGTCGG